>NC_079190.1:16673382-16788382 GCF_029499605.1 Hyla sarda | reverse complement strand
ACAAGCTGTATGGTATCCGCTATCACAGGAGTCACACAGCAGAATCTGGGGAAGGAAAAACAAAAATACATTTAATTTAGTGCAACAAATGAACACGAGAACAGGACACATGTTAAGTCTATAGGAGGAGGCTGAAACCAATAGGAAACTACTTTACTCCTAGAACAGTCCAATGTGTGTGGGGGGGGGGGGGGGGTCTCAGGAATGCACTGCTACTCCCTAATGTAGTGTTACATCTGAGGCTGGCATTCTTGGGGACCTGACTGGGGAACATCTGCTCCCACTGCAAAAAAAAGCTGCATTTTTATATAGACGGCCCCTTGCAAAAATCCGGGTACTCCGGTGGAAAACTTTTTTATTTTTTTTATTTCATCAACTGGTGCCAGAAAGTTAAAAAGATTTGTAAATTACTTCTATTAAAAAAAATCTTAATCCTTCCAGCACTTATTAGCTGCTGAATACTACAGAGGAAATTATTTTCTTTTAGGAACACAGAGCTCTCCGCTGACATCATGAGCACAGTGCTCTCTGCTGACATCTCTGTCCATTTTAAGAACATTCCAGAGTAGGAGAAAATCCCCCATAGCAAACATATGCTGCTCTGGACAGTTCCTAAAATGGACAGAGATGTCAGCAGAGAGCACTGTGCTCGTGATGTCAGCAGAGAGCTCTGTGTTCCAAAAAGAAAATAATTTCCTCTGTAGTATTCAGCAGCAAATAAGTACTGGAAGGATTAAGATTTTTTAATAGAAGTAATTTATAAATCTGTTTAACTTTCTGGCACCAGTTGATATATAGATATATATATATATATATAGGGGAATATGCAAATCAGCTCATTACATCACCTTTTCAGGCGATGTTCCCTGGTACCAGCTTAGCTCCAGTTACGGAATATAAAAAGCTAATCGGGATTAATGCCAAGCCAGAACTCTCTCTCTCTCTCCAGAGAGAGTTGTGGCTTGGTATTAATCCCGATTATCTTTTTATATTCCGTAACTGGAGCTAAGCTGATACCAGGGAACATCGCCTGAAAAGGTGATGTAATGAGCTGATTTGCATATTCCCCTACCCAGAATGCCTGCGGAGTGCTTAGTGGCCCTTGAAAGCTCCGTCACACCAGGAGTGGTGAACCCTCCGAGAGAGAGAGAGAGAAAGAGAAAGAGATATATATATATATATATATATATATATATATATATATATATATATATATATGTTTTCCACCTGAGTACCCCTTTAAAAGAATCATACAATCTTCACAACGGGAGATCTGATTGGTCAATGATATCAGGGGACATCAATCCACACAATAACGTACGCTAAACACTATAGACCAGTGATCTGCAGACCGTAAACCCCCAGCTGTTGCAAAACTACAACTTCCAGCATGCCCGGACAGCCGTTGGCTGTCCGGGCATGCTGGGAGTTGTAGTTTTGCAACAGCTGGAGGCACCCTGGTCTAATGAATGACCAGTGAAAAATCCTTCACACTTACCAACTCGGGGTGGTTGGGAAGGCCACATTTCTTACACGGATCGTCTTCCGCTTGGGCACCTTCCTCCTTCTCCTCTTCTGAACCCTCTTCAGAATCCTCCTCGCTATCGGACTCCTCCGTTTCCTCTTCACTGGAGGATTTACGTTTGCGTCGAGATCGGGTGTTGGTCCAGCGGGCCCTCCTCCTTGGTTTGGACTTCTGTGTAAATTGTATTAAGGTTACCAAGGAGTAATACAAGGATAATGATAAATAAACCCGACCCCCCCCCAGCATCTTGAGTTTACAACCAAAGTGAAAAAGACTTCTATTCCCTGACCGCTGCAGTGAATCTAACATACGCCGCTTTAAAGGGGTACTCCGAACTGGTGCCAGAAAGTTATGCAAATTTGTAAATTACTTCTATATAACAATCTTAAAGCGTACCCGTCAGATTCAACAAAAAAATTTATTATTATTATTTTTTTTTTTAATATATCACTCGGTACCTAATCCTGACTAGAGATGAGCGAACTTACAGTAAATTCGATTAGTCACTAACTTCTCGGCTCGGCAGTTGATGACTTCTCCTGCGTAAATTAGTTCAGCTTTCCGGTGCTCCGGTGGGCTGGAAAAGGTGGCTACAGTCCTAGGAAAGAGTCTCCTAGGACTGTACCTTTTCCAGCCCACGGGAGCACCTGAAAATGGAACTAATTTATGCAGGATAAGTCATCAACTGCTGAGCCGAGAAGTTTGTGACGAATCGAATTTACTGTAAGTTCGCTCATCTCTAATCCTGACCGTGTACATCTAATTTTTGTGTGTCTAGCACCTTTATTAAATTTTTTTATTACACTTTTAATTTAGCTCACTAGTCTGAATTACTTTCAAAGGGAGGGGGCGTGGCCTCACTGGGCAGGTCTCCGCCCCCTCCCTCAGTATGCTGTCTGCTCACATCTCCCCTAGCATTAGCAAAACTACAACTCCCAGCTTGTCCTCACTGACTGTAGCGGGACACAAGCTGACGGTGGGAGGATTTTTCTCTGTGCTCACAGCTGTCAATCAAGGAAGTGTGTCCATGACATAGGTGATGACTCATGGACACAGCAGGACTAGTATGTCTCCAAGCAGGCAGGGGGGGCAGTTGTTTGACTGGCTTTTTCTTTATGAAATACTGAAAATGTTCTAATAAAAGCAATTGCAAAACTTATTGGTTATACATGCTTTACAACATATCAAAAGTTTTTGTATCTGACAGTGCCCATTTAAAGAGTACCTACCATCATCCTAACTCTCCATCTGTTCCTAACTCTAAATCTATCCCTGGCCTTTTTTTTTGTTCAAAACCGCCTAAAAATACCTTTTTATTGATGTCTTCGGTAGCTCAGTAGGCTGTCCTGTGCCAGGGGAGGAAGTGGGCGTGTCCCGGCAGGCACGACTTCATCTGATGCCACCGGGGCTCGCGAGGTAGACCCGATCCTTGAGCAGTGCTCCCCTGACTCTGGGCCAGTGCGCGCAGGCTCTCCTTGTCAGGGGGCAGAACCTGAGGATGTGGCCGGCCGAGTCAGGAGCGCACCCTGCTGATGAACAAGCACAGCACTCGTTCCCGCCTTTCTCATTGACAGGAGAGGAGCTGCGCTGACCTCGCCTGTGTCCTGCCTGCAGTCTGTGATTTTGGTCTCAGTCCGAAATCAGTACATAGGCTTGCTAGTGAGACCCCTAGTGGTCACTTTTTTAATAGTATAAAAAACAAAAAGGATGCAAAATTTTTAATACAAACCAATTCGAAAGATATTCAATAAGGCTTAATCTACACTATATGAAAAGTTTTTTTGATAGGTACCCTTTAATACTTCCTGTACTTAGCTGCTGTATGCTCCAGAGGAAGTAGTGTAGTTCTTTCCAGTCTGACCACAGTGATCTCTGCTGCCACCTCTGTCCATGTCAGGAACGGTTCAGAGCAGGAGCAAATCCCAATAACAAACTACTCTGGAGAGTTCCTGACATGGACAGAGGTGGCAGCAGAGAGCACTGTGGTCAGAATGGAAAGACCTACACAGCTTCCTGTGAAGCATACAGCAGCTGATAAGTACCGGAAGGATTAAGATTTTTATATTGAAGTCATTTACAAATCTGTGAAACTTTCTGGCGCCAGTTAATAAGAAATTTTATTTTCTCCAGAGGACCCCTTAAGGACAAAGCCCATTTTGGCCTTGAACACACAGGAAATTTTAGTATTTGCGTTTTAGTAACTTATTCTTTTATCCACAGACACGAGGCTTGTTTATTGCCCGACCAATTTTACTTTGTATGTTGGTAAAAAGCAAAAAAGGAAACTGCAAATTTGCAACTTTTGGGGGATTTTGTGCCATACTTAACAGTAAAACTGACACGTTCTCTTTATTCTGTGGGTCAATACTAGGGATCGACCGAATATCGGTTTGGCCGATATTACCGGGCGATAATCACGATTTTGGGCATTATCGGTATCCCCCGCCCCCAGCACAAAATCAGCAATTTTGGACTTTGCTATTTGTTAATGTTTACACTTAATAGTACCGGATCATTAACATTATATTTTAGCACTTTGGACATTACCGCATTTGGTATCACCAAATATGTTTGTTTTTTTTTAGTTATATAAGAGAGGGTGATTTAAATTTTTTAGTTATATAAGAGAGGGTGATTTAAATTTTTTATTTTACTTAAATAACTTCTAATTATTGCAATAATTTGATTGCTAATACTGATCATAGCACTGATCAGTGTTATCTACTTCTCTGTTCTGACCAGAGGAGAAGATCGCAGGAGCTGGCAGGAAGATAAGAGGAGCTCCGGCGGCCATCTTTACTTATCGGGTCCCTGAGATGGTCTCTCCGATGAGAGTCCCCCCCTTATACTTCAGATGCCGTGATGAGTATTGATCACGGCATCTAAAGGGTTGACGGTGGGCATCAGTGCGATCATTGATGTCCGCTATTACCGATGGGTCCCTTTATAGCCAGAAAGGGACTCAAAAGGTACATCTACACCAGTGCTTCCCAACCAGGGTGCCTCCAGCTGTTGCAAAACTATAACTCCCTGCGTGCCTGGACAGCCGAAGGCTGTCCAGGCATGCTGGGAGTTGTAGTTTTGCAACAGCTGGAGGTACCCTGGTTTGGAAAACACGGATCTACATACTGGTGTGCCAGGTACAAGGCAGCCAGGGTGTACAAGTATGTCCTGTGTCCTCTTGGGGTTAATAATCAATAAAAATTATGGAGCATCTGGATTTGGCACTTATGCCGGGCATAAGCTCTGAACCATTGACAGATCGGCCTTCGCCAGAATCCATTTTCTCGTCAGAAGTTCCAACACGTGAACTGAGCAGTGGAACATCCATCAAATTAACAGGAGGCTGCTGCAAGCGGATTCCGTGTGGAATCTCAGTAGCGTGAAAAGGACCTTAGGGTATGAAAGTAAGGGTGGGTTCACACCACGATTTTCTATACAGTTTTTGGATACGGTTTAAAAAAAAAAAAAAAAAAAAGTATGCAACCGTACAGAAAACCGTGGCCATAGACTTTCCATTCAAAACCGTATGCACCATATTGCATACGGTTGTCTCCGTTTTTCACACCACACAGTTTTTTACTTTTTTTTCTGGACAGAAAACCATGGTCTACCACAGTTTTTGGTCCAGGTCAAAAACCGTATTGACCCGTATACTTTATTTTTATTTTTTTAACATGGGAGTCAATGGGAACCGTACAGAACTGTATGTGCGTACGGTTCCATCCAGTTTTTACCATACGGTTTTTGACTTTGCACAGTTTTTTTTCTTGGAATGTCAATCAAACTAGTGAAACTTTATTCATAATGGAGTGAAAAGTTCAAAACGTATGCTTTTTTTTCTTAAAAAACAGATGCAACCGGACAGTTTTCAACCGTATACAGATAAAACTTTGTACACACGTTTTGATACAGTTTAGTCAGGTTTTGAGGAATCCTTTTTTTTTTTATCAAAAACCTGAAAAAAAACTGTATTGCAAAAACGTGGTGTGAACCCACCCTAAACTGTACTTTTCCTGGAGCTGATGGCGGTCTGGGCCAGATGGAGAAGAGAAAAAGTAAACGATCATAGAAGACGTCACCTGAGAGTCATTGGATGTAACAGCGCTGTAATCTACATAGATGGGTATTGTGCATTGTTTCTTTTTGGCCATTTTTTGCAGAACACTATTTAGTAGCTTTGCCCCCAAGGTGGAAAAAAAAACTGCACATATTGGCAAATGCAGCTGACAGAGCCTCAAAGATGATAATGTCCATGTCTAATTTAGGACTACATTATGCAAGCATAAATAATTTAAAGGGTGTGTATACTTTAGCAAGCAATATTTTATTGCTCCAGGGTGCCTAAAAATAAATCATTTGAGACAATTATACAAAAATCTTAAAGGGGTACTCCGGCACTAAGACATCTTATCCCCTATCCAAAGGATAGGGGATAAGATGTCAGATCGCCGGGGTCCCGTTGCTGGGGACCCCCGGGATCTACCATGCAGCACCCACCTTTAGCGGCTTCCGGAACAGCTGGAGTTCCTTAGGCTGAGTCCATCTCGACCACGAGAACGGAGCATAGTGACATGACGGCCCCGCCCCCGTGTGACATCACACCCCGCCCCCTCGATGCAAGTCTATTGGAGGGGGCGTGACAGCTGTCACGCCCCCTCCCATAGGCTTGCATTGAGGGGGCGGAGTGACATCACACAGGGGCGGAGCCATAACATCACTATGCTCCGTCCCCGTGATCGCCAGTAATCAGACCCGGAGCGAAAACGCTCCAGGGACTGATTCTAACGGGGTGCGGCATGGAAGATCCCCAGCGGTGGGACCCCTTTCCTTAGGGGATAAGATGCCCTATTGCCGGAGTACCCCTTTAATGAAAAAAACCTCCTACTTTTTTGTGTATACTGCTGCTATGCAAAGCTAGGTCTCCATGGTAACAGACTTCAAACGAACCCTGTGCAGTCTGCGCCTGTTGTCCTGTGTAACTTGCTTCTATATTCTCCCTTATCCTAATGTCTGTTGAACGTCAAGAGGAGGGAGCGACCCATTGGCCCCAATTTAGTATTGTGAACCCAACCTGCTTTTTGTCAGGTTGTGCTCCACAAATTTTGTCTGCGCCAGAATTTGTTTCGCAATGCCCCAAAATAAACCTCCAAACCCAATCAACCCCCCCAAAAAAAAATAAAAAAAAAATAAAAAAGTGCATAGCCAGCCTGGAAAGGGGCGTTTTTTTCACAACAAAACCTAGAAAAAGCTGCTCAGAACTCTCCCAGCATGTGTGTCCACATAGTAAATAGAGTGGAATCGTACAAGTCTGAAACAGTAATAACACCAACACTTTTAGTAAGTCAGGGCCAATAACAGGATCGGCCTACCCAAGGTAGAATAACAAATCCGTCCATATAAGAGCGGTCTATGTAAAATAGCAGAAATCTATTATAATTAAGACTAGTGTCAAATTCCTACTCTCTTTATTTTAGCTTAGAAAATGTTGCAAAAGTGAACATATCCTCGAAGCTTCATCTCCTCGGTCACTTACCTTCTTTGTTTGCTGACTTGGCTCTTTTTCAGATTTCTTCTCCTCCTTTTCCGGTTTGGCAGGAGGCAGCGATTCTTCATCGTCGCTTTCTTTCTTCTCAGGTTTACGGGGTTTAACCTCCACCTCCTTCGCAGACGGTCGGGAGATCCGAGGAGACCTCCGCAGCCTCCTGCCAATGTTCTCCTCCTCCACGTCCTCCACCACCACATTCTCCACAGGCAGCTCCGGCCTCCTCCTCTTGTTGGAGATCCGGATGGTGAGTTTTATGCCATCCTTCTGCCGTTCTGAAGTCATCTCCTTACCCTCGGAGCCACTGTTCTCCTCTTCTGTAATGGCCTTTAGCTTATTCTTACTTCTGGAGACGGACGATGGTTTTACTGAAGTCTTCTCCTGATCGCCTTCCGCGGCCTCCGCTTTCTGATCATCACGTTCATCCTTCGTCTCAGAAGACTCGCTCTCCTTCACAGCAGTCTTACGCTTGCTTCTTAAAGGAAATGTTTTCTTCTCCTTTATGACCGGCGTGTGCTTTCCCTCGGTCTCCTCTTTCTCAGCCGGCTCTGGCTCCTCTTTTACGCCATTGTCTGGTTCCTCTGGATCTACATCAGATTTCTCCTTCTTGGCTGCAGAATTCCTGGTGACAGATTTTTTTGATGCTGGTAATTTTGCTCTCGTTGCTTTATTTTTTCCATCTTTCTCCTTGGATTCCGACTCCGTTTTGGCGCCTTCATCTCTGAGCTCTTCCGCTTTCTCATTGGAAACACTTTGCTCTGTGGTCTGCGACACTTCCTTGCTCTCAGCCGATACGATCTCCGCCACGGCCTCAGGCTCCTTGGTGGTCTCTGAATGACTTGCGTCTTTCTCTGCCTCGTCTTGAGGTGGCTTTTCTTTCATGGTCTTCTCCGCTTTCTTATCAGCCTTTGTTACTGCATCGCTTTTGCTTGAGTCGACTTCCGACTTCTTTACGGCGGCGGATGTTTTCTGGGAGGATTCTTGCACTGGTGGTGAACTACGGTCATTGCTGAGGTCAGTCGCACTTTTCTCCAATGCATCTATAACCTTAGTTTCTCCTTTCTCCTTAACTTCTTGTAAACTTTTAATAACACTTGAGTTTCTCTTCTCATTTGTAATACCATTTTCGTCCTTCGTGCACTCAATAACGGACTCTCTTGGAGCAGTGGCAGTGTCCTCCGCGTGGTCTACCTTTGCTTTGTGTACTTTATCACTGTTCAATTCCCCGTTGACCAGTTGTTTCCCATCAGCAGCTTTTGTACCGTCGTCTTCTATCTTCCCCTCCTCCTTCTGAAGCAGCTCTTTCGTTGGCGTTTTTGACTTGCAGATCGCCGATTTCACTGGACCGTCAAAGTCGTCCGTTAGTTTGAGTTCCCGTTTCTTCAATGGGATCTTAGCCTGGTGGTCATTCTTCATTTTCCCCGTGTCCTCCACAGGTTTTTCTACATGTTCTTCTGTTCGCTTCACGATGACAGAAACCTCCGCACGCTCTGGGTCTTGGGGTGAAGGGGTTTTCTCTGAGCTCCCTTTGGGTTCCTTTAAGTCTTTTAGCTCAGTTTTCTCAGGCTTTATGTTCTCCTTGAAGGAGTCTTTATCCTTGGAAGATTGTTTCTCATCTTCTGTGCCTGAGGGAGGCTCGACTTTTATTTCACAGGGTCGCTCGCCATCGCTTTTGCAATTACTGCCGTTCTCAGTTGGGCAGTCACTCTCTTGCTTATTGACCACATCCAGCTTCTCCTCTTTCATTTCAACATCCTCGGTAGTTTTCTCTGTAATAAATAAAATAAAATGGAATTTAGGGGCTTGTCCGGTAAGAAAACTAATTTTCCAGATCCTGTATTACAACACCCTCTATAACAGTGGTCTCCAACCTGCGGACCTCCAGATGTTGCAAAACTACAACTCCCAGCATGCCCGGACAGCCTTTGGCTGTCCGGGTATGCTGGGAGTTGTAGTTTTGCAACATCTGGAGGTCCGCAGGTTGGAGACCACTGCTCTATAAGAACGAAGGCTACAAGGAGTCTCATTTTGGAGGACATGGCATTTTCGATGAATAGCAAGGACAGGAAATTAACCACCAGCACATAGTAGTTTCAATAAATACTCCTGTGATGGCGCTGCAGGAAAACTGAGCTTAAATCTCAACACCTCAACAAGCTGAACAGGCAAAAGAAGTCCCTGATCTGCCAAAAATAGCTTTAAAGGGGTACTCCGCCCCTAGACATCTTAGCCCCTTATCCAAAGGATAGGGGATAAGATGTCAGATTGCCGGGGTCCCGCTGCTGGGGACCCCGGGGATCGCTGCTGCAGCACCCCGCTATCATTACTGCGCAGAGAGAGATCACTCTGCACGTAATGAAGGGCAATGCAAGGGCCAGAGCATCGTTACGTCATGGCTCCGCCCCTCGTGACGTCACGGCCCGCCCCCGTCAATACAAGTCTATGGGAAGGGGGCGTGGCGGTTGTCACGCCCCCTGCCATAGACTTGCATTAAGGGGACGGGCCGTGATGTCATGAGGGGCGGAGCCGTGACGTTACGATGCTCCGGCCCCTGTAATGCCCGTCATTACGCACAGAGCGAACTCGCTCTGTGCAGTAATGATAGCGGGATGCCGCAGCGGCGATCCCTGGGGTCCCCAGTAGCGGGACCACGGCGATCTAACATCTTGTCCCCTATCCTTTGGATAGGTGATAAGATGCCAGGGGCGGAGTACCCCTTTAAAGATGGGCTATACAGCAGGGAGAGCAAACGCTACAATACAGACAGGAAGTGTTGTCATGAGGACACTGGAGCGGAGGTGCATGCAGCTTGTAAGGGTCTTTCATATATTACTAGTGGCAGGTGTCCTGGGTAGTGCAGTCTTAGTATTGTGGGGTATACAAAGACCACAATGACAATGTTGCGTACCCCCATTCTCTTCCTTCTTAATATCATCGCCATCTGGATTGGGATTTTGAGATGAATCTTCTTCTGGCTCAGATTTCTTCAGTAATGCAGGGTCTATTTGTGCTTTCAGAAGTTCCAGGATCTCAGCCAACTCATTTCTAGTCCTATAGGATGAAAATAACAGATTAACACCGGAAGCATCAGCCGAATCTACAGAATCAGAGTTGGGTCTTTCAATGGGTAACAGATGAGAAGACAATCTCTGTACACAAAACTAATATAAAAGATGCAGGATTACATTTTGTATTATACTATAGAGCACTCACTATTCTGCTGGTGAGGTCACTGTGCACACACATTACTTATCCTGTACTGATCCTGAGTTATATCCTGTGTTATACTCCAGAGCTGTACTCACTATTCTGCTGGTGAGGTCACTGTGTACATACATTACATTACTTATCCTGTACTGATCCTGAGTTATATCCTGTATTATACTCCAGCGCTGTACTCACTATTCTGCTGGTGGGGGTCACTGTGTACATACATTACATTACTTATCCTGTACTGATCCTGACCTATTATACTTTAATGCATTAAGGCACTTCTTACCCAAACAGGTTACAGGTTTGCCCCAATAATGCCCAGTGCACTCACCTGACTATGCACTTCCATGAGGATCCATCCTGGTCATCCTGCTCCTCGATGTACACTCGGATGTTATGGTCCTGATCCAGTTGATACCAGTACATTAAGCCATCTTTATCTCGCCCTATGGGCTGGACCCGCATGGCGTCTGCGTCCTCTTCATTGATTGCGTTTTTAAACTTCAGATTGTCATCAAACTGACACTCACATAGGTGCTAGAAGAAGAGAACAAGTAAGTAGAGCGCCACCCACTGTCCCCAACATGCTACAGCAGATGATTATCATTACGAGGATATGGACAGAGCTAAGTACTGAGCATCCAAGCTGTTACTGATCGGGACTGTAGCATCGGGACTGAAGAATGCCCAGTACTACAGCTCAGCCATTCTAGAGAGCACCAACTGTGTCACATCACTGAACAAACCCAAAAATCAGGCCCCAGTATAGTTACCTTCAGTATGCCCACTTTACACTCCACGCCCATCTCCAGGTAGCCCTTCTTCTCCATCTCCCAGGCCCATGTGCTGTTGTAGTCCTGACAGATCTGGAAATTACAGAAAGTAAATGTTATATTTCTGAGACACATCTTTAAAGAGTCATAAAATCTGCACCACACATCTCCATAGGTCAAGTATGGTATCGCAGCTATATCTCTTTAAATCAGTGGAGCCCATAAGCTGCAATACCAGACACAACCTGGGGACAGAAATGGCGCTGTTCAACCTATACACACCCCATGTAAAAGGCCCTTAACCCCTTAAGGACCAAGGACGTACCGGTACGTCATTGGTCCTGCTCTTCTGATATAACGCGGGGTTACACAGTAACCCCGGGTCATATCATGGCGGGCCCGGCGTCATAGTGAAGCCGGGACCCGCCTCTAATAGCGCGCAGCGCCGATCGCGGCGCCGCGCGCTATTAACCCTTTAGCCGCGCGGCTAAAAGTGAAAGTGAAAGTTCCCGGCTAGCTCAGTCGGGCTGTTCGGGATAGCCGCGGCTAATCGCGGCATCCCGAACAGCTGACAGGACAGCGGGAGGGCCCCTTCCTGCCTCCTCGCTGTCTGATCGCCGAATGACTGCTCAGTGCCTGAGATCCAGGCATGAGCAGTCATGCGGCAGAATCGTTGATCACTGGTTTCTTATGAGAAACCAGTGATCAACATAGAAGATCAGTGTGTGCAGTGTTATAGGTCCCTATGGGATAACAATGATCAGTATAAGAGATCAGTGTGTGCAGTGTTATAGATCCCTATGGGACCTATAACACTGCAAAAAAAAAGTGAAAAAAAAAAGTGAATAAAGATCATTTAACTCCTCCCCTATTAAAAGTTTGAATCACCCCCCTTTTCCAATAAAAAAAAAAACACAGTGTAAATAAAAATAAAAATAAACATATGTGGTATCACCGCGTGCGGAAATGTCCGAATTATAAAAATATATCATTAATTAAACCGCTCGGTCAATGGCGTGCGCGCAAAAAAATTCCAAAGTCCAAAATAGTGCATTTTTGGTCACTTTTTATATCATTTAAAAATGAATAAAAAGTGATCAATAAGTCCTATCAATGCAAAAATGGTACCGTTAAAAACTTCAAATCACGGCGCAAAAAATGAGCCCTCATACCGCCCCATACACGGAAAAATAAAAAAGTTATAGGGGTCAGAAGATGACAATTTTAAACGTATTAATTTTCCTGCATGTAGTTATGATTTTTTCCAAAAGTCCGACAAAATCAAACCTATATAAGTAGGGTATCATTTTAATCGTATGGACCTACAGAATACATATCAGGTGTCATTTTTACCGAAAAATGTACTACGTAGAAACGGAAGCCCCCAAAAGTTACAAAACAGCGTTTTTTTTTCAATTTTGTCGCACAATGATTTTTTTTCCAGCTTTACCATAGATTTTTGGGCAAAATGACTGACGTCATTACAAAGTAGAATTGGTGGCGCAAAAAATAAGCCATCATATGGATTTTTAGGTGTAAATTTGAAAGAGTTATGATTTTTTTAAAGGCAAGGAGCAAAAAACGAAAATGCAAAAACGGAAAAACCTCCGGTCCTTAAGGGGTTAAAGAAGCATCACCGAAAAAAACTTATCCCCTTTCCAAAGCTCTCCATCACAGTGGTGCTTCACACCCCGCCCGAAACGGGGGCCGCAACACCCCCTCTGTATAGCTCTGTGCTGAATGGCTCTCCTATAGAGCTATATGGAGGGGGCGCAGCGGCCCCCGCTTCAGACAATGGTCGTAACGAGTCGCTGCGAACGAGAGCCAGGGCTCCAAACAGGAGATTGCAGGGGGCCCCAGTGCTCAGACCCCCTATTTCTTCCATGATACTTTAACCTCTTAAGGACGCAGGGCGTACCTGTACACCCGGTCCTGGTATTTAAAACTGGGTCACGCCGTGACCCCGCATCATACCGGGTCAGTCCCGGCGGCTTATGATAGCCGGGACCCTGGGCTAATATAGTGCGGTACAGATGGTTGTGCCGTGCGCTATTAACCCTTCAGTCTAAAACTAAAGTAAAAGCTTCCCGGCAGCTCAGTAGGGCTGATCGGGACTATCGCAATAAAATCACGATGTCCCGATCAGCTAGGACGCGAGTAGGTCCCCTTACCTTGCTCCGTCGTGTCCGATCTACGTTTGATTGCTCCAAGCCTGAGCTACAGGCTTGAGCAATTGAGCCCCTATAACGCTGATCCATGCAAAGCTATGGCTTTGCAGGGATCAGTGTAAAAGATCAGTGTGTGCAGTGTTATAGGTCCCTATGGGATAACAATGATCAGTATAAGAGATCAGTGTGTGCAGTGTTATAGGTCCCTATGGGAGCTATAACACTGCAAAAAAAGTGAAAAAAAAATAAATAAGTTAAAGATCATTTAACCCCTTCCCTAATAAAAGTTTGAATCACCCCCCTTCTCCCATGTGGTATCGCCGCGTGCAGAAATGTCCGAACTATAAAAATATATCGTTAATTAAACCGCACCGTCAATGGCGTACGCGCAAAAACATTCCAAAGTCCAAAATAGTGCATTTTTGGTCACTTTTTTATATCATGAAAAAAATTAATAAAAAGCGATCAATAAGTCCGATCAATACAACTTCAGAACATGGTGCAAAAAATGAGCCCTCATACCGCCCCATAAACGGAAAAGTTATAGGGGTCAGAAGATGAGAATTTTTAACGTATACATTTTCCTGCATGTAGTTATGATTTTTTCCAGAAGTGCGACAATATCCAACCTATATAAGTAGGGGATCATTTTAACCGTATGGACCTACAGAATAAAGAGAAGGTGTCATTTTTACCGAAAATTGCACTGCGTAGAAACGGAAGCCCCCAAAAGTTACAAAATTAAATTTTTTCTTCAATTTGGTCACAATTTTTTTTCCGTTTCGCCGTGGATTTTTTGGTAAAATGACTAATGTCATTACAAAGTAGAATTGGTGGCGCAAAAAATAAGCCAGAATATGGAATTTTATGTGCAAAATTGAAAGGGTTATGATTTTTAGAAGGTGATGAGGAAAAAATGAAAATGCAAAAACGGAAAAACGGTGAGTCCTTAAGGCCTTTTGTCTACAGCAGAGAAGATGGAGTGATGTCTTTCTGATCATGAGATGTCAGTGTTATCCTCTCTTATGAATGTGACATATCAGGGAACTACTGTCGCTGTACAGCCCCTTTATCCCCTAGAGCAGTATTTCTCAACCAGGGTGCCTCTGGATGTTACAAAACTACAACTCCCAGCATGCCTACAGTTGTGCAGTTCTTTCCTGTCTGACCACAGTGCTCTCTGCTGACACCTCTGTCCGTGTCAGGAACTGTCCAGAGTAGCATAGGTTTGCTATGGGGATTTGCTTGTACTATGGACAGTTCCTGACATGGACACAGGTGTCAGCAGAGAGCACTGTGGTCAGACCGGAAAGAACTACACAACTTCCTTGGAGCATACAGCAGCTGATAAGTACTGGAAGGATTAAGATTTTTCTATAGAATTAGTTTACAAATCTGTTTAAATTTCTGGCACCAGTTGATTAGTGAGTTTGTATTTTCTTCCGGAGTACCCCGAAGAATTAGAGGCTTTGTAGTACAGGGGAGAACATTATGAAGGCCTCCTTACCCTGACCAGGTATTTCTCCCATCTGTCGAATGTGACCGACTTTCCAATTTTTCTCATGAGCTTTAAGTGGAGCTCTACCAGCGCCCGGGACACTGCGGGGAAAAGAGAAGAAGAGTCAGGTGACAAAAAGTTCAGGGGCAGATATTTAAAGTGTGTGTGATATATATATATTATATATATATATATATATATATATATATATATATATATATATATATATATATATATATATATATATATATATATACACACACACACACACAGTATATAGATGAGCTAGAGATGAGCGAACTTACAGTAAATTTGATTCGTCACGAACTTCTCGGCTCGGCAGTTGATGACTTATCCTGCATAAATTAGTTTTCCGGTGGGCTGGAAAAGGTGGATACAGTCCTAGGAAAGAGTCTACTAGGACTGTATCCACCTTTTCCAGCCCACGTGAGCACCTGAAGGCTGAACTAATTTATGCAGGATAAGTCATCAACTGCTGAGCCGAGAAGTTCGTGACGAATCAAATTTACTGTAAGTTCGCTCATCTCTACTTATGACACGCAGCGTCTATATGCAGCAGTCACCACTGACCATGGAAATGGCGTGTCTGATGCAAATCCGTGACCACCTCTATAAATTGCACTGCGTAGAAACGGAAACCCCCAAAAGTTACAAAATTAAATTTTTTCTTCAATTTGGTCACAATTTTTTTTCCGTTTCCCCTGTGCACATAGGAAGTACACCCAAAGGGGTTAAAGGGGTATTCCGGTCAAACACACTTTATCCCCTGTCCAAAGGATGGGGGATAAGATGTGTGATCGCGGGGGGCGCTGCTGAAACCCCCCGCGATCTCCCTGCAGTACCCACATTGTATGCGGGTGCTGAATCTCCAGTTTCGGAAACCTTCTGGGACTGGGAACATGACGCCACGCCCCCTCCATTCATGTCTATGGGAGGGGGCGTGACTGCGTCACGCCCCCTCCCATAGACATGAATGGAGGGGGCGTGGCGTGGCGTCACGTCCCCAGTCCCGGAGGTTTCCGAAACTGGAGATTCAGCACCCGCATACAATGCGGGTACTGCAGGGAGATCGCGGGGGGTTTCAGCAGCGCCCCCCGCGATCACACATCTTATCCCCCATCCTTTGGACAGGGGATAAAGTGTTTTTGCCCGGAATACCCCATTAAAAAAAAAAGAATGGTTTATATCAATTTATGAAAGGTAAACATTGATTTTTCAAAGAGAGGTTCCGCAGCAGCTGGTCCATCCTTGTACTGCATGGGAATAAGTGCCATCGTTCACAGTGTATTGTAATAAAGTCATTTATAATTATTATTACTATTATTTATATTCATATTATGTATATCATCATCATCCTTATTTTTATCATCATTATTATTATTCTTTCTGCAGATATTTCAAATAGGAAAGAATATTCTGCATGGAATACCCAGGACGCAACAACATAATAGATGATAAGTTACTTTGTGCACCAACCAAGACAGATATAATAAATAATAATAATAATAATAATAATAAAAATATATAAATAAAAATATATATATATATTTTTTTTTTTTTTTTTTTTTATTGTAAATTTTACTATGAAAACTTTTGCTTGCAAGTTTAAATGGCTCATGTTGGGTTGCAATTGTACATATATCATATTAGATTCAGAAATTCTTTTTTGTTATTTTTTTTTTTTTTACACCCATTTGATGTCTTATATGCACATTGTTTTATATCACTAGGTGCTCTATTTGTTTACAATGATATAGTTTTCCTACTAGAGATGAGCGAACTTACAGTAAATTCGATTCGTCACGAACTTCTCGGCTCGGCAGTTGATGACTTTTCCTGTATAAATTAGTTCAGCTTTCCGGTGCTCCGCAGGGCTGGAAAAGGTGGATACAGTCCTAGGAGACTCTTTCTTAGGACTGTATCCACCTTTTCCAGCCCACAGGTGCACATCTGAACTAATTTATGCAGGAAAATATATCAACTGCCGAGCCGAGAAGTTTGTGACGAATCGAATTGACTAAGTTCGCTCATCTCTAATTCCTACCTTATGGAACAGTTTCTCCAGGAAATATTTAACACTAAAAAATACTACTTTAGTGTTTCCCTGGTTGGTGTTCTGCACCCTAACAGTTCTTGTTAAATGGTTGTTCATTATTTTTATTATAATTTTTTTTAATAATTTAATAATTTTTTAAATTATTTTTATTATAATTTTTCTTATTTTATTATCATTATCATCATCAATAATATAGCATAATGCTAGTGACTAATAATGATTTATCATCATTTTTATTCTCTTTATATTAATAAATATGAAAAATGAGAAATAGTAATAAATTATTAATTAATAAATAATTATTGATGAAAATATAAAATAATAATATAATAATGACTCTTAATATAATACAAAAATGAGAAATAGTAATAAATCATTTTTTTATATTTTTATTTATTATTGATAAAAATGTATAATGATTTATTGCTATTTCTGATTTTTGTATTATATTATCTATTATATTAATATAGAGAAAAAAATGATATCAATCATTATTAGTCACTATCATTATAATTATTATTGACATTATTACTATTTTGTTATATATATATTATTGTTTATTATTCATAACAAATCAAAGCAACAATAAACCATTATTATAATAATCATTATTATTTTGATTAATTATTTTTGAATATTATAATATGTTTATAAAAACTAGTCCCGTGTTGGCAGTTTTTACTTAAAACAATCAAAAACTTTTAATAATAAAAAAATAAAAATAAATAGCCCCTTCTGAATCATTGTCAAGAACCCTCAACAAAACACATGGTAAAAAGTGAAATATACGCGACTACTCTTCGCATTTCTGCCATGAACTTCAATGAGTGTTATTTTCCACAATTGCAGACAACACTCTCGTGTAGCAAAACCATCACAATGTTTAATCACCGAGGACGTTCTGGACTAGATATAGTTGTACCAAACCCTCAGCTGTCAACAGTATTAGTTCTGTATGCATTTTCAGCTTCTGTCCTCTTTCACTGACAGCAAGCAGAGCTCTTAGGTATGTTAGGAATTAGGCACCACTTAGCCTAGAAGGAAGAAAAACCTTAAAGTGGTACTCCGGTGGAAAACTCTTTTTTTTTTTTTTTTTAAATCAACTGGTGCCAGAAAGTTAAAAAGATTTGTAAATTACTTCTATAAAAAAAAAAAAAAATCTTAATCCTTCCAGTACTTATTAGCTGCTGAATACTACAGAGGAAATTCTTTTCTTTTTGGAACACAGAGCTCTCTACTGACATCACGAGCACAGTGCTCTCTGCTGACACCTCTGTCCATTTTAGTAACTGTCCAGAGCAGCATAGGTTTGCTATGGGGATTTTCTCCTCCTCCTACTCTGGACAGTTCTTAAAATGAACAGAGATGTCAGCAGAGAGCACTGTGGTCATGATGTATGCAGAGAGCTCTGTGTTCCAGAAAGAAAATAATTTCCTCTGTAGTACTCAGCAGCTAATAATTACTGGAAGGATTAAGATTTTTTTTATATAAGAAATTTACAAATCTATTTTAACTTTCTGCCACCAGTTGATTTAAAAAAAAATAATAAATAAATAAAAAAAAAAGTTTCCCCCGGAGTACCCCTTTAAGGTTCTGTTAATATTTGTGGACATATCGGTGAGTAAACCTGTGGATATAATAGAAGGGATTGGGCGGCAGCGCTCAGTAGCTCCATATAGTATTCAGAATCACATGTATACATTGTACCCAAAAGACATAATAAACAGCAAACATGTAACTATGAGCTGTCACTCCAGCAGTCACACAATACCCCGAACATACAGAGAGACCCCGAACATCCAGAGAGAGACCCCGAACATCCAGAGAGAGACCCCGAACATACAGAGAGAGACCCCGAACATACAGAGAGACCCCGATCATACAGAGAGACCCCGAACATACAGAGAGACCCCGAACATACAGAGAGACCCCGAACATCCAGAGAGACCCCCCGAACATCCAGAGAGACCCCCCGAACATCCAGAGAGACCCCCCGAACATCCAGAGAGACCCCCCGAACATCCAGAGAGACCCCCCGAACATCCAGAGAGACCCCCCGAACATCCAGAGAGACCCCCCGAACATCCAGAGAGACCCCCCGAACATCCAGAGAGACCCCCCGAACATCCAGAGAGACCCCCCGAACATCCAGAGAGACCCCCCCGAACATCCAGAGAGACCCCCCGAACATCCAGAGAGACCCCCCGAACATCCAGAGAGACCCCGAACATCCAGAGAGACCCCGAACATCCAGAGACCCCGAACATCCAGAGAGACCCCGAACATCCAGAGAGACCCCGAACATCCAGAGAGACCCCGAACATCCAGAGAGACCCCGAACATCCAGAGAGACCCCGAACATCCAGAGAGACCCCGAACATCCAGAGAGACCCCGAACATCCAGAGAGACCCCGAACATCCAGAGAGACCCCGATCATACAGAGAGACCCAGATCATACAGAGAGACCCCGAACATACAGAGAGACCCCGAACATACAGAGAGACCCCCCCGAACATACAGAGAGACCCCCCGAACATACAGAGAGAGACCCAGAACATACAGAGAGAGACCCCGAACATACAGAGACCCAGATCCCCAACAATGACTAAATCTGATATATACAGCTGCAATAAGTACAGATGACACTAATATACTGTATACAGGGCTGGAACTATCAATCCAAAATGTTATAGATGGTGAATATCACAACGTGCCGTCATATGGTCATTACTGTCCCCCCATCTCTCCCCCGCGTCACAGTCATTACTGTCCCCTCATCTCTCCCCCGTGTCACAGTCATTAGTGTCCCCCCCATCTCTCCCCCGTGTGTCACAGTCATTAGTGTCCCCCTCATCTCTCCCCGTGTGTCACAGTCATTAGTGTCCCCCTCATCTCTCCCCGTGTGTCACAGTCATTAGTGTCCCCTCATCTCTCCCCCGTGTGTCACAGTCATTAGTGTCCCCCTCATCTCTCCCCGTGTGTCACAGTCATTAGTGTCCCCCTCATCTCTCCCCGTGTGTCACAGTCATTAGTGTCCCCCCCATCTCTCCCCGTGTCTCATTCATTAGTGTCCCCTCCATCTCTCCCCCGTGTGTCACAGTCATTAGTGTCCCCCTCATCTCTCCCCGTGTGTCACAGTCATTAGTGTCCCCTCATCTCTCCCCCCGTGTGTCACAGTCATTAGTGTCCCCTCATCTCTCCCCCCCGTGTGTCACAGTCATTAGTGTCCCCTCATCTCTCCCCCGTGTGTCACAGTCATTAGTGTCCCCTCATCTCTCCCCCCGTGTGTCACAGTCATTAGTGTCCCCTCATCTCTCCCCCCCGTGTGTCACAGTCATTAGTGTCCCCTCATCTCTCCCCCCCGTGTGTCACAGTCATTAGTGTCCCCTCATCTCTCCCCCCGTGTGTCACAGTCATTAGTGTCCCCTCATCTCTCCCCCCGTGTGTCACAGTCATTAGTGTCCCCTCATCTCTCCCCCCCGTGTGTCACAGTCATTAGTGTCCCCTCATCTCTCCCCCGTGTGTCACAGTCATTAGTGTCCCCTCATCTCTCCCCGTGTCACAGTTATTAGTGTCCCCTCATCTCTCCCCCCGTGTGTCACAGTCATTAGTGTCCCCTCATCTCTCCCCCCCGTGTGTCACAGTCATTAGTGTCCCCTCATCTCTCCCCCCCGTGTGTCACAGTCATTAGTGTCCCCTCATCTCTCCCCGTGTGTCACAGTCATTAGTGTCCCCTCCTCTCCCCCGTGTCAGAGTCATTAGTGTCCCCTCATCTCTCCCCCGTCTCAGAGTCATTAGTGTCCCCTCATCTCTCCCGTGTCACAGTCATTAGTGTCCCCTCATCTCTCCCCGTGTGTCACAGTCATTAGTGTCCCCTCATCTCTCCCCCCGTGTGTCACAGTCATTAGTGTCCCCTCATCTCTCCCCCCCGTGTGTCACAGTCATTAGTGTCCCCTCATCTCTCCCCCGTGTGTCACAGTCATTAGTGTCCCCTCATCTCTCCCCGTGTCACAGTTATTAGTGTCCCCTCATCTCTCCCCCCGTGTGTCACAGTCATTAGTGTCCCCTCATCTCTCCCCCCCGTGTGTCACAGTCATTAGTGTCCCCTCATCTCTCCCCCCCGTGTGTCACAGTCATTAGTGTCCCCTCATCTCTCCCCCCGTGTGTCACAGTCATTAGTGTCCCCTCATCTCTCCCCGTGTGTCACAGTCATTAGTGTCCCCTCATCTCTCCCCCCCGTGTGTCACAGTCATTAGTGTCCCCTCATCTCTCCCCCCGTGTGTCACAGTCATTAGTGCCCCCTCCTCTCCCTGTGTCACAGTCATTAGTGTCCCCTCATCTCTCCCCCCGTGTGTCACAGTCATTAGTGTCCCCTCATCTCTCCCCCCCGTGTGTCACAGTCATTAGTGTCCCCTCATCTCTCCCCGTGTGTCACAGTCATTAGTGTCCCCTCCTCTCCCTGTGTCACAGTCATTAGTGTCCCCTCATCTCTCCCCCCGTGTGTCACAGTCATTAGTGTCCCCTCATCTCTCCCCCCGTGTGTCACAGTCATTAGTGTCCCCTCATCTCTCCCCCCCGTGTGTCACAGTCATTAGTGTCCCCTCATCTCTCCCCCCCGTGTGTCACAGTCATTAGTGTCCCCTCATCTCTCCCCGTGTCACAGTTATTAGTGTCCCCTCATCTCTCCCCCCGTGTGTCACAGTCATTAGTGTCCCCTCATCTCTCCCCCCGTGTGTCACAGTCATTAGTGTCCCCTCATCTCTCCCCCCCGTGTGTCACAGTCATTAGTGTCCCCTCATCTCTCCCCCCGTGTGTCACAGTCATTAGTGTCCCCTCATCTCTCCCCCCGTGTGTCAGTCATTAGTGTCCCCTCATCTCTCCCCCGTGTGTCACAGTCATTAGTGTCCCCTCATCTCTCCCCCCGTGTGTCACAGTCATTAGTGTCCCCTCATCTCTCCCCCCCCGTGTGTCACAGTCATTAGTGTCCCCTCATCTCTCCCCCCGTGTGTCACAGTCATTAGTGCCCCCTCATCTCTCCCCCCGTGTGTCACAGTCATTAGTGTCCCCTCATCTCTCCCCCCCGTGTGTCACAGTCATTAGTGTCCCCTCATCTCTCCCCCCGTGTGTCACAGTCATTAGTGTCCCCTCATCTCTCCCCCCGTGTGTCACAGTCATTAGTGCCCCCTCATCTCTCCCCCCCGTGTGTCACAGTCATTAGTGTCCCCTCATCTCTCCCCCCCGTGTGTCACAGTCATTAGTGTCCCCTCATCTCTCCCCCCGTGTGTCACAGTCATTAGTGTCCCCTCATCTCTCCCCCCCGTGTGTCACAGTCATTAGTGTCCCCTCATCTCTCCCCCCGTGTGTCACAGTCATTAGTGTCCCCTCATCTCTCCCCCGTGTGTCACAGTCATTAGTGTCCCCTCATCTCTCCCCATGTCACAGTTATTAGTGTCCCCTCATCTCTCCCCCGTGTGTCACAGTCATTAGTGTCCCCTCATCTCTCCCCCCCGTGTGTCACAGTCATTAGTGTCCCCTCATCTCTCCCCCCCGTGTCACAGTCATTAGTGTCCCCTCATCTCTCCCCCCGTGTGTCACAGTCATTAGTGTCCCCTCATCTCTCCCCCGTGTGTCACAGTCATTAGTGTCCCCTCATCTCTCCCCGTGTCACAGTCATTAGTGTCCCCTCATCTCTCCCCGTGTCACAGTTATTAGTGTCCCCTCATCTCTCCCCCCGTGTGTCACAGTTATTAGTGTCCCCTCATCTCTCCCCCCGTGTGTCACAGTCATTAGTGTCCCCTCATCTCTCCCCGTGTCACAGTCATTAGTGTCCCCTCATCTCTCCCCCCGTGTGTCACAGTCATTAGTGTCCCCTCATCTCTCCCCCCATGTGTCACAGTCATTAGTGTCCCCTCATCTCTCCCCCCCATGTGTCACAGTCATTAGTGTCCCCTCATCTCTCCCCCGTGTGTCACAGTCATTAGTGTCCCCTCATCTCTCCCCCCCGTGTGTCACAGTCATTAGTGTCCCCTCATCTCTCCCCCGTGTGTCACAGTCATTAGTGTCCCCTCATCTCTCCCCGTGTCACAGTTATTAGTGTCCCCTCATCTCTCCCCCCGTGTGTCACAGTCATTAGTGTCCCCTCATCTCTCCCCCCCGTGTGTCACAGTCATTAGTGTCCCCTCATCTCTCCCCCCCGTGTGTCACAGTCATTAGTGTCCCCTCATCTCTCCCCCCGTGTGTCACAGTCATTAGTGTCCCCTCATCTCTCCCCCGTGTGTCACAGTCATTAGTGTCCCCTCATCTCTCCCCCCGTGTGTCACAGTCATTAGTGCCCCCTCATCTCTCCCTGTGTCACAGTCATTAGTGTCCCCTCATCTCTCCCCCCGTGTGTCACAGTCATTAGTGTCCCCTCATCTCTCCCCCCGTGTGTCACAGTCATTAGTGTCCCCTCATCTCTCCCCCCGTGTGTCACAGTCATTAGTGTCCCCTCATCTCTCCCCGTGTGTCACAGTCATTAGTGTCCCCTCCTCTCCCGTGTGTCACAGTCATTAGTGTCCCCTCCTCTCCCTGTGTCATTAGAGAAGCAGTGTGGGGGGCTTAAGGGCGCTATTACATAGTATAATTACAATGCATAATAAGAGTCGCAAACTCCCAAGAAACATTCTATGGGCCAAACTAGGTGATAACACCGACTCCTCCGGAACATGTGGAGGGTCCAGAAGACAAGGAATATACAGAGGAACATATAGATATGGAACAGAACCACAGAAGAACCATCAGGATGGAATAGGTTTAGCCTAGGGGAGTCTTAAAGGGGTATTCCAGGGGAAAAAAAAACTTTTTTTTATATCAACTGGCTCCAGAAAGTTAAACAGATTTGTAAATTACTTCTATTTAAAAAAAAAAAAAAATCTTAACTTCAGCAGCTGATAACTACTGAAAGGGTTAAGTTGTTCTTTTCTGCCTGACCACAGTGCTCTCTGCTGACACCTGTCTCAGGAACTGTCCAGAGTAGGAGCAAATCCCCATAGCAAATCTCTAATGTTTCGGACAGTTCCTGAGACAGAGGTGTCAACAGAGAGCACTGTGGTCAGACAGAAAAGAACAACTCAATTTCAGCAGCTGTTAAGTACTGGAAGGATTAAGATTTTTTAATAGAAGTAATTTACAAATCTTTTTAACTTTCTGGAGCCAGTTGATTGAAAAAAAATTGATTGATGGAGATGGGTTCTAGGTTCACAGAAAAAGTAATGATGAAGATGAGATCTAGGTATCTGGCTTAATGATTAAGACAAAAGACGTGTTCTATATATCAGAGAATTAGTAATGGAGGCAAATGAGTTCTAGATATCAGACTTGGTTGGTGAAGGAGGCAGAAGATGAGATCTAGGTTTCGTGGTGAAAGGTTCTAGGTATCATACACAGCAATCAGTCAGGCATTAGATAAGTAGCTACTTTCAGGCAGACATGAGACAGCAAACAAGACCCAGCACTGTTGGCAGGAGACAGTATTAGGTTCTAGACAGGCTCAGTGACAGAGACATAACCTTTAGACATGAGCAAATGTGAAGTAGGTTCTAGGTATCTAACACTGGTCGTAGCAGCTGCTGCACACAAGAGATTAGAGCAGCAGATAAGACAAGGAGGGTTCTAGGAAGCAGACATGGATACTGATCTTACCATCACTGGTAAAAGCACAAGATGGGATCTAGATATCACATTCAGTGATGGTTAGCTGTGTTCTAGGTATTAGTAATTTGCAGTTATGTGTTCTAGGTACCACAGTGTCAGTAATGGGTTCTAGGTACCACTTAATTATTTCACGGTGTTCTAGGTATATCACAGTAGCATGTTTGGTTCTAGGTGTCACAGTTGCAGTGAAGGGTTAGATGGGTTCTAGGTATTACACTGTAGCATGTTTGGGTTCTAGTCTCAAACTGTAGCTGTGATGAGTTCTAGGTATCACACTATCATAATGAAGGGTTAGCTGGGTTTTAGGTATGACACTGTAGCATGTCTAGGTCTCAAACTGTAGCAGTGATGAGTTAACTGTGTTCTAGGTATAACTCTTGTAGTGGTGGGTTCTAGGTATCACACTCCTGCAGTGATGTGTTCTAGGTATCAGTCTGGTGTAGTAGGGATGACACTCCTGCAGTGGTTTTCTAGATATCGCACTCCTGTTCTAGATATCAGTCTGGTGTAGTAGGGATCACACTAGCAGTAATGGGTTAACTGTATTGTTCTAGGTATAACTCATGCAGTGTTGGACTTGCTGGGTTCTAGGTATCACACTCCTGTTCTAGGTATCAGTCTGTAGTAGGCATCACACTGTAGCTGTTATATGTTCTAGGAATCAGTCTGGTGTAGTAGTGATCACACTCCTGTTCTAGGTATCAGTCTGGTGTAGTAGGGATCACACTCCTGTTCTAGGTATCAGTATGGTGTAGTAGGGATCACACTAGCAGTGACAGGTTAACTGTGTTGTTCTAAGTATAACTTATGTAGTGTTGGGTTTGCTGGGCTCTAGGTATCACACTCATGTTCTAGGTATCAAGTCTGTAGTAGGGATCACACTCCTGTTCTAGATATCAGTCTGTAGTAGGGATCACACTCCTGTAGTGATGTGTTCTAGGTATCACACTCCTGTTCTAGGTATCAGTCTGGTGTAGTAGGGATCACACTCTTGTAGCGATGTGCTCTAGGTATCAGTCTATGTAGTAGGTATCACACACCTGTAGTGAGGTGTTCTAGGTATCACACCTGTTCTAGGTATCAGTCTGGTTTAGTAGGGATCACACTCCTGTTCTAGGTATCAGTTTGGTGTAGTAGTGATGTGTTCTGGGTATCACACTCCTGTTCTAGGTATCAGTTTGCCGTAGTAGGGATCACACTCCTGTAGTGATGTGTTCTAGGTATCAGTTTGGTGTAGTAGGGATCACAGTAATGTTCTAGTTATCAGTTTGGTGTAGTAGGGATCACACTCCTGTTCTAGGTATCAGTTTGGTGTAGTAGGGATCACACTCCTGTTCTAGGTATCAGTTTGGTGTAGTAGGGATCACACTCCTGTAGTGATGTGTTCTAGGTATCAGTTTGGCATAGTAGGGGGGTCACACTTGTTCTAGGCATCAGTTTGGTGTAGTAGGGGGTCACACTCCTGTTCTAGGTATCAGTTTGGTTTAGTAGGGGGGTCACACTCCTGTTCTAGGTATCAGTTTGGTTTAGTAGGGATCACACTCCTGTTCTAGGTATCAGTTTGGCGTAGTAGGGATCACACTCCTGTTCTAGGTATCAGTTTGGTGTAGTAGTGATCACACTCCTGTTCTAGGTATCAGTTTGGCGTAGTAGGGATCACACTCCTGTTCTAGGTATCAGTTTGGTGTAGTAGGGATCGCATTCCTGTTCTAGGTATCAGTTTGGCGTAGTAGGGATCACACTCCTGTTCTAGGTATCAGTTTGGTGTAGTAGTGATCACACTCCTGTTCTAGGTATCAGTTTGGCGTAGTAGGGATCATACTCCTGTTCTAGGTATCAGTTTGGTGTAGTAGGGATCGCATTCCTGTTCTAGGTATCAGTTTGGTGTAGTAGGGATCACACTCCTGTTCTAGGTATCAGTTTGGTGTAGTAGGATCACACTCCTTTTCTAGATATCAGTTTGGTGTAGTAGGGATCACACTCCTGTTCTAGGTATCAGTTTGGTGTAGTAGGGACCACACTCCTGTTCTAGGTATCAGTTTGGTGTAGTAGGGATCGCATTCCTGTTCTAGGTATCAGTTTGGTGTAGTAGGGTCACACTCCTGTTCTAGGTATCAGTTTGATGTAGTACGGATCACACTCCTGTAGTGATGTGTTCTAGGTATCACACTCCTGTAGTGATGTGTTCTAGGTATCACACTCCTGTTCTAGGTATCAGTTTGGTGTAGTATGGGGTCACACTCCTGTTCTAGGTATCAGTTTGGTGTAGTAGGGACCACACTCCTGTTCTAGGTATCAGTTTGGTGTAGTAGGGGGGTCACACTCCTGTTCTAGGTATCACACTCCTGTTCTAGGTATCAGTTCGGTGTACACTGTAGCCGTGATGTACCAGTCGTCAGTCCCGGTGGTGATGGAGGACATGGCCGCTGGTGAGGATGGACACCGGACCATGTGATCAGTATGGCGGCCTGCACGGTGGGGCTCGGGCTGTGCACGGAGCTGTCTGATCGCCGTGTCCCCGTACACATCCCGGTACTCCCCGCCTCCTCCCCCCCCCGGTCCCCGCTCCTCCCCCCCCCGGTCCCCGCTCCTCCCCCTCACCTGCTCCGGTCTCCTCCAGCGCTTCTTCCAGCTCCGGAAACGTTAGCTCGGGCAGGTCCAGCGCGGCCCCGTACCGCTCCAGAAACGAACACACCACCGCGAAATCCGGCCATGACCCGACCGAGGAGCTGCCGCCGGGAACAGGAGCGGGAGCCAAGTCCGCTGGCGCCGCCGGAGCCTCCTCCGCACCAGCCTCCGCCATCTTGGAGTATGGAGGGGAGGGGGAAGCGGAGGAAGGGGGCGGGAGCGGAGGAGAGAGAGGAGAACCCCTCCCCCCGCAACTAGGACGGGCTCAGCCTCCCGGGGAGCGGCGGCCACAGGCGGATACAGGGACAACCACAGATACACCAGGCGCCCCCGGTACTAAGGCTCCTCCTCCTCCCGACTGGAGCCCATATCCCACAATGCTCCGCGCCCGGGGACCCCCTCTGGTCCCGTCCCCTTCCTCTCTATGACCACGCCCCCCCCAGCAGAGGAGAGCGCTCAGCACAACAAAGGGACAAGCACACTTTTTTTTCTTTTTTTTTTTTTTTTACTTTCAATTAAACTTTATTGCCTCATCATCTTGTCAATAAACTGCCTGCCTATACTAGACCGGAGAACCGTACGCTTTCACTCCACCGTCCGCCGTTATGCGGTGTGGCGGCGCCGTGCAGTGCTCGTGAAATACGGCAGTCCTGTACACTGACTGCGCTCGTCTCCTGTGTCACATTTGAAGCGCGATTCCCTCCCGCCTCCGAGCTGGTATGGCCGGGGGCGGGGCCAGCACTCTGACGACCAATGGGAGCGCACGGGACTGGGTATAAATAGGAGCGGCGGAGGGTGAAGCGTCACAGTTGAGCGGAGTGTGTGGGGTGGAGGTGAGTGCTCTGGGAGGGGGTTCAGTAATTCGGCACCCAAACCATTGTTGCTATAGCAACCGGGTAATTGTTGTTTACTAGTTACTTTCCAAACTACAACTCCCAGCATGCCTTGAGTTGTAGTTTTCTTACGCATATAGGCAGACTGGTTGGGAAACACTTGTTTAACCCCTTGAAGACACAGTCAGCTTTCAGTTTTGACTTTTTTTTTGTTTTTCCTCCTCGCCTTGTAAAGGCCATAACTCTTATTTCTCCTTCCACAGACCCATATGAGGGCTTTTTATTTTATTTTTTTTTGTTTTTTTGCGCAATCAATTTACATCGCAACCCAAAAAAAATCTATATATTTTTTCTACCACTACAGTGGTCCCTCAACATACGATGGTAATCCGTTCTAAATGGACCATTGTTTGTTGAAACCATTGTATGTTGAGGGATCCGTGCAATGTATAGTATAGGACAGTGGTCTACAACCTGCGAACCTCCAGATGTTGCAAAACTACAACACCCAGCATGCCCGGACAGCCAACGGCTGTCCGGGCATGCTGGGAGTTGTAGTTTTACAACATCTGGAGGTCCGCAGGTTGAAGACCACTGGTATTGGAGGTTATACTCACCTGTCCCCGCCGCTCCGGACCGTCACCGCTCGTCATCGCTGCCCGGGATGTCGCCTTCCATCGCTGTCGCCGCGTCCCCGAGGTGTCCCCGATGCTCCGGCAAGGCCTCTGCTTCCCTGGCATCCTCGCTCTCCGCCGCCGCCATCACATGCATGCATGCACGCACGCACGCCGCTCCTATTGGATAACGGGACGGCGTGCGCAGTGACGTGATGATGACTATGGAGAGTGCCGACGATGCAGGGGATCCCGAAGAGGACGCGCCGGACCCCCGAGGACAGGTAAGTGATCGTCAGCGGACCACACGGGGCACCGTAAACGGCTATCCAGTGTCAGCTGAAGCAGTCTGCGCTGCCAGACAGCCGTTTATGCGATGGCCCGACATACAAAAGCATCGTATGTTGAAATGATCATATGTCGGGGCCATCGACGGTCGGGGGGGGGGTTACTGTATAAGGCTTTGAGTTTTTTTTTTTTGCGCAGTCATCTAGTTTTTATCACTACCACGTTTGCACATATAAATGTGACTTTGACCCTACAGCAGGACACAACTTTACACATGGATCAATGGCAGCTCGCTGAGAGTTATTCTTATAAACAAAGTAGCTCTGGAAAATTCATTAACCCCTTAAAGGAGTCGTCCAGTGGTGAAAAACTTGTCCCCTATCCTAAGGATCGCGGGGGGTCTGACACCCCCCCCCGTGATCTCTCTGTACGGGACCCTGGCTCGCTGGCCAGATAGCGGGTGTTGACCACCGCACGAAGCGGCGGCCGACACTCCCCCTCAATACATGGCTATGGCAGAGCCGGAGATTGCCGAAGGCAGCGCTCCGGCTCTGCCATAGAGTTGTATTGAGGGGGCGTGTCAGCCGCCGCTTTGTGCGGGGGTCAACACGCCCCCTTCCTGCGGGCTGTTGGGGCCCCAGCAGTCAGAGCCCCCCCCCCCCCCGCGATCTGAAACTTATCCCCTATCCTTAGGATAGGGGATACGTTTTTCACCACTGGACTACCCCTTTAAGGACCACAGCTTTTTTCATTTTTGCACTTTAGTTTTTTCTTCCTCCCCCTTCTAAACAGAACTTCTTCAATTTTACAACTACAGACCCATATGAGGACTTATGTATTTTTTTTTTATTTTTTTTTGCGCTACCATTTTGTACTTTTTAATGACATCAATAATTTAGTATACAAAGTGACCAGAAACGCACAATGTTGGATTTTTGTATTTTATTGAATACGTCATTGCCCGTGTTGTTTAATTAACATTATATTTTTATAGTTTGGACATGCGCTCGATTGATAATGCCTGGGCCAGCCAGACTCTATCAATCACAGAGCCGGGACCAACAAAAAAATCCCCCTGCGATCGTTCAGTAGGGGCGCAATCCACCCCACTGGACCACCAGGGACTGTTTTTTTAAGGAAACTGTCAGAAAGTTCACCCACTATTATCCCAATATACTGGGCTATAATGTGGGTGAACAGGAGTTCATACAGGGGTCACTTACTTTTTTTGGTCCATCTGCTGCCGAGTTCTGCCCCTGTAAAGTTCCTTTCTTCAGTGTACGATTAACACTTCCAAGTCGGGTCCCCGCCGGCTGTCTGCCGTAGCCTCCCGCACTGAAGTTTCTAAGTCCTCAGAGCTCTCACGTCAGGACATGAGAGCTCTGCGTTCCGCTCTCGCTCTGCGCCGTTCCCTCGTGCAGGCTGTGACTTCATGAGGGGGCGGGGCTATGATGTCACGAGCTCCCGGCTCCAGCGTTCAGAACAGTTTGTTCCAAACACTGAGCAGCGGAGTACCCCTTTAAATGTCCCTTTTAGACGCCACTGTCAGCTTTGCTAGCGGCAATCTAAAAGGTTAATAGCTGGCTATGGCGATCGCCGCATGTTGGCTATTAAATGCGGCCTTCAGCTACAAGAATCAGCTGGGGGCCGCTCGGAGTGGCGTGAGCTTGAGTCGGGAGCCTTCGCCGTACACTAACGGTTTTAGGACGAGCCGGCTCATCCTTAAAGGGGTACTCCCACCCTAGACATCTTGTCCCCTATCCAAAGGATAGGGGATAAGATGTCTGAACGCGTGGGTCCCGCCGCTGGGGACCCCCGCATTATTGCATGCAGCACCCACCTCTTTTTACACCGTAACCGCTGGAGGCTCCGAGTCGAGAGTCCAGGACGGAAGTCCGTGACGTCAGGACTCCGCCCCCGTGTGACGTCACCCCCGTCCCCTCAATGCAAGTCTATGGGAGGGGGCGTGATGGCCATCTTATCCCCTTTGGATAGGGGATAAGATGTCTTGGGTGGGAGTACCCCTTTAAACAGTAGCCAGTTAAAGGAGATCTTCAGCGGTATATAACTTATCCCCTATCTGCTGGGGCTCCCGCGATCTGTACAGGGCCCTGGCTCTCACCATGCGGAAGGTGTGTCGGCCGCAACATGACGCCGCGGCCGACACTCCCCCCTCCATGTATCTCTGAGAGAGGTGAAGATGCAGCGTCTGTGCCTCCCTGTCTTTCCCATACAGCTGAATAGAGGGGGGGGGGGGGGGGCTTGTCTGTCGAACTTGGTGAGGTAGACGACACAAGCACTATCCGCACGGAGATCGGGGGTCCGACTGCTGCGGAGAGGGGATAAGTTATATACTGCTGCAGATTTCCCTTAAAGGGGTACTCCGCCCCTAGACACCGTATCCCCTATCCAAAGGATAGAGGATAAGATGTCTGATCGTGAGGGTCCCGCTGCTGGGTGGCGGGGTCGTGACATCAAGGCCATGCCACTCATTATGTCATGCCCCGCCCCATCAATGCAAATCTATGGGAGGGGGGCCTGGTAACTGCCACGCCCCCTCCCATAGACTTGCATTGAGGGGGCCGGGTGTGACATCACGAGGGGCATTGCTGTGATGTCACGACCCCACCACCCACTCCAAGTGTTTGGAACAAAATGTTCCTAATACTGGGCAGCGGAGTACCCTTTTAATAGTAGCTCAGTGGTTAGCACAGTTTCCTTCCAGTTCTGGGGTCCTGGGTTCAAATCCCACGAAGCACAACATCTGCAAAAAGTTTGTATGTTCTTCCTCGCTCTAAAACATACTGATAGGTGAACTTAGATCGTGCGCCTCAATGGGGGCAGGGAGTAATGTAAAAGCCCTGCAGAATATGTTGGTGCTATATGAAGAATTATTACTGTTAGAGGAAAACTGTCCGCTTGCTCCCCCCGCACTAAGCAGTGGTACTGGCTGGTAGTGTGGGGGACGCTGATCAGTTTCATGCTCCGCCGTGTCGTTCTGCCGTAATCTTCTTCTATTTTCAGTATATGCTAATGAGTTGCTAACTAGCACTCTAACGTCAATGCCACTGGCCGCATCGCCGCCCAGCTCATCAATATTCCTCCCCTCCCTCCGCCTCTCCCTCTTCTCCCCACTCTGTAATGAAGAGAGAGAGGAGGAATATTGATGAGCCGGGGTGGCGCTGCGGCAGGCGGCACTGACGTCGGAGTGCCATTTAGCTCGGCCGGTGCCAGTTAGCAACTCATTAGCATATGTAGAAAATAGAAGATTACGGTGTATCCGGGAACGGTAAGCATGAAACTGATCAGCGTCCCCCGCACTACCAGCCAGTACCGCTGGATAGTGCAGGGGGAGAAAGCGGACAGTTTTCCTTTACAAAATTATCTGGTGCAGCCCCCTTTATGAATTTATTCCCCTGTTAGTGGGGGAGGGGGGGGGGTTTATTTCTATATTTGCTCTCAGATCTATATTAGTTGCAGCCGCCGGTCGTGAATAGACCTGGCACTCACCCGCAGCTCTGCCCTGGGGCACTATTTATGACAGATGATTCTTGGTTACTAAGGCCCCTTTCACATTACTGGTATCATCCTGCTGCTTTACTGCCATTATTTTACAATAACAGATGTAACGGGGGGGGAAATTAAATGGAGCAAAATTGCTTGTCCCTCATGACGATCCACTTGTCCAGGCCAATTTTCGCTTTTACGCAATATCCATAAATACCTACTATAATGATACCTTTTTTTAATTTGTCAATAACATATTCTCCAAAAAAAAAAAAAAAATATATATATATATATATATATATATATATATATATATATATATATATATATATATATAATTATAATATTTTGTAATTAGGGGAAATTGAAATAGTAAAAGATAATTTTGCAGATTTGGTGGTTTTCTTTTCTGCGCCATTTACCTTGTGGTTGAGCTAACATGTTGTTTTTGATACTTTAGGTCATCCTGATTACAGCAATACCTGATTTTGTATAGTTTACGTCATGTTTTACTAATTTTAAAAAAAATTCTGAACTTTTTCGAATTTTTTTTAAATGCCATTTTTTTTTTACCCATATAGCTTTTTTTTTTTTCCCCATACCAGGCTGTATGAGGGCTAATTTTTTGCGCCATAATCTGTTTTTTGTATCGGTACCATTTTGGTATTGATCTGACTTTTTAATCGCTTTTTAACTTTTATTTTCTGGGATATTATAAAAATAGCAATTATGTGGTTTGGATTTATTTATAAATTTTTTTTACATTTACTGTACGGGATACATAATAATATATTTTAATAGGTCGTACAATTACGCACAAAGCGATACCAAATATGTTTATTTTTATTATGTTTGCGTGGTTTTATATAGGAAAAGGGGGTGATTTTAACTTTTAACATGGAAGGGGTTAAGGTGTGTCTTAAACTTTTATTTTTATTTTTTTAGACACTTTATTAGACTTTTAGGAGGAATCATTAGATTCCCCATACAGATGAAGAGTTCTGATGAATTCAATTGATCTTTCTGCTCTGTGATCCATTGATAGAGCCTGGTCCAGCCAAGATCTATCAATGACAGAGCCGGGACAGCAGGGAACAGAGGTAAGCCCCCCTGCTACCTGCACAGTGGATTGCCCGCCCGCGATCGCGCTGTGAGGGGGGCGATCTAGCCCACCAGGGAGCATTCACAGGTCCCTTTAGACGCCGCTGTCAGCTTTGACAGCGGAGATCTAAAGGGTTAATAGTCAGCCGCGGCTATTAACCCTTTAGATCGCCGCATGCTGGCTATTAGCGGTGGCCCCCGGCTACTGAAAACAGCTGGGGGGCTACAGAGTATGGAGCGGGCACGAGTCGGGAGCCCGCTCCATACAGGCTGCTGAGCGCCGCATGCTGGAAACTTGCGCCCCATACAGACTTGCGTCCGCTCCTCCCCTCAGCTCTCCGAAGCTAGAGCTGTGTGGAGCGAAGGCAGAGAAGATGGGACCTACACAGCTTCTCATCTCCACTGCTCTGCATTCGGAGGACGCAAGTTTTTACAGCCGGGGGCTGCAGAGTATGGAGCGGGCACGAGTCGTGAGCCCGCTCCATACAGACTGCAGAGCACTGCATCGCTTGTCAGGTCCAGTCCTGCTTGCCCAAAGCCGGGCTAAGGGTTGGAAAAACTTACCTGCCCAGCGCCCGAAACTGCTTGTCCCGGGCGTTGGGCAATAGGAATTCCACATCCCTGTATGATAACGGATGACCATCATCTGTTTTTAATGGGGTTTTTTCTGTAAAAAAAAAAAACCATGTTCATTTGTTATTACCAGTTAAGTTTTTTTATATATATATATATATATAATTTTTTTTTTTTGTTTTTTTTTTTTTTTTTTTCCCCCCGTAAAGCTCTACTGAGCATGCTCAGTACAAAAAAGTAATCCAATAAGAGAGTCAAAGAGATTTCACTCACCATCCACAAACTTTATTCACTGAAGTACAGGCACATAAAAATGGAGGCAGGGGCACTCTTTCTTATTGGATTGCGTTACTAGTATTGAGTTGCACCACCGATGTCCATGCCTGTGCCTCACCTGCATCGACACCATTCCACACTCCTATATAATACCCTAGTCCTGCTTGTGCCAGATCCTCACAGCTCCAGTCCCTTATTCAGTACAAAAAAAGATGCAAAAAATACGGATGAGAACAGATTTAAAAAAAATAACAGGTGAAAAATTTTTTATTTTTTTTTTTATTTTTTTTTAAGGACCAAGGACGTACCGGTACGTCCTGAGACCTTTCCCTTTCTATGCGACATAACGGAGCGGGTCGGGCGGGGCATTGACGTGCGCTATTAACCCTTTAGATGCGGCGTTCAAAGTTGAACGCTACGACTAAAGTGAAAGTAAAACAATGCCAGTTTGCTCAGGGGGCTGTTCAGTATGGCCGCAGTGAAATCGCGGCATCCCGAACAGCTGTAGGACAACAGGAGGGTCCCTTACCTTTCCTTCCGGTGTCCAATCGCCGAATGACTGCTCAGTGCCTGGGATCCAGGCATGAGCAGTCAAGCGGCAGAATCATTGATCAATGGTTTTCTATGAGAAGCCAGTGATCAATGTAAAAGATCAGTATGTGTGCAAAAAAAGTGGGGAAAAAACGTTTATAAAGATCCTTTAACCGCTTCCCTAATAAGTTTGAAACACCCCCTTTTCCCATTTAAAAAAAGTGTAAATAAAAATTAACATGTGGTATCGCCGCATGCAGAAATGTCTTATTTTATAACAATATATTGTTAATTAAACTGCACGATCCAAAGTCCAAAATAGTGCATTTTTGGTCACTTTTTATATACTGAAAAAATGAGTAAAAAGCTATCAAAGTCTGTTCAATGCAAAAGTGGTACCGCTAAAAACTTCAGATGAAGGCGCAAAAAATGAGCCCTCATACCGCCCCATACGCTGAAAAATAAAAAAGTTATAGGGGTCAGAAGATGACAATTGTAAACATTAATTTTCCTGCATGTAGTTATGATTTTTCCAGAAATATGACAAAATCAAACCTATATAAGTAGGGGATCATTTTAATCATATGGACCTACAGAATAATGATAAGGTGTCATCATTATACCAAAAAATGCAGTGTGTAGAAACGGAAGCCCCCAAAAGTTACTAAATGGTGTTTTTTCATCAATTTTGTCGCACAATGATTGATTTTTTTTTTTTTTTTTTTTTTTTTTTTTTCCCGTGTCGTAGATTTTTGGGTAAAATTACTGTCACTGCAAAGTAGAATTGGTGGTACAAAAAACAAGCCATCATTTGGATTTTTAGGTGCAAAATTGAAAGAATTCTTTTTTAAAGGTAAGGAGGAAAAAATGAAAGTAAAAAAAAAAAACATAAAAAACCCTGGTCCTTAACGGGTTAAAAACATTGCTTTCCCATAGACTTCAATGTTAAATTTTAACAGCCGTTTTCTTTTTTATTTTTTATTTTTTTTTTCACAATCCTTTTTGCCAGACCAAAAATTAGTGCATGCACCGTCTTTTGTGCCGGCAAAAATAACGGATATTAGTAAAAAGAAAACGGACGTACCTGATGCAAAAGGATGGTCAAAAGATCCCCTTGACATGAATGGGATTTTTTGACGGCCGTTTTAAGGACTTTTTGCCAGGAGTAATGACGGAGATTTTTTACAGGATGATACCTGTAGTGTGAAAATGGCCCAAGTTTGTAGATGATCTGCCTTAAAGGGGTACTCCGCTGCTCAGCGTTTGGAACAAACTGTTCCGAACTCTGGAGCCAGGAGCTCGTGATGTCATAGCCCCGCCCCCTTATGACATCACACCCGCCCCCTCAATGCAAAGCTACGGGAGGGGGCGTGACGGCTCCATAGACTTGCATTGAGAGGGTTGGGTGTGACGTCATGAGGGGCGGGGCTATGACGTCACGAGCTCCAGGGTTCGGAACGGTTTGTTCCAAACGCAAAGCAGCGGAGTACCTCTTTAAACTCCTGCATTTAATGTCCAGCTGGGGCCGCCACCTCCTGAATGAATTACATTTTTCTGCAGTGTTGGCTCCTTTTTACCAGTATTGATGATAATACAGAATATGATCACGGACTCCACTTCATGTTCCCTCTCGTGCCTTATACTGCAGCTCGGCCTTTCCACTTTAGCCGCAGGAAATGAGTGCATGGCGATGTAGTGCCGCACGTGGAGCGCGCACGCGCGCGCGCACACATACACACTCTAGAGCTCCTATCTTCTCTGCACTCAATGTATTTACCTTTTGTAATACACACGTGGTGCAAAGGTTATGAGTTACATAGAGTTGACTTGTATTGCAGCATTGCTAGAAATAACATTTCATACACCGCAGACTTTTTTGGAATGGGACATATTTTTTTTTTTAAATTTAAAGTTTTTCTCTTATACAATTCACATCAACTTTTTTTTTTTTCTTTCATACAATAAGACAAGAATGAATGGCATCCAATTATGTGAAAACTATTGGGGGACATTTATCATTGTATGTGTAAATAAAATACATTTTCCTGTACATTGTCTGTAGACTTAAGTTTCTACGTGTGGTCCAGTCTGAAGTGTTTGTGCAAAAATCCAAAACCATTTCAAGTGGTCCCAATTAACTGTGTAAAAGCAATAAATTCTTAGCATATCTGTAACAGTAACCCCATAGAAAATATGTATTATAATACTGCTCCTATATACAAGAATACAACTACTATAATACTGCTCCTATATACAAGAATATAACTACTATAATACTTCTCCTATATACAAGAATATAACTACTATAGTACTGCTCCTATATACAAGAATATAACTACTATAATACTGCTCCTATATACAAGAATATAACTACTATAATACTGCTCCTATATACAAGAATACAACTACTATAATACTGCTCCTATATACAAGAATATAACTACTATAATACTGCTCCTATATACAAGAATATAACTACTATAGTACTGCTCCTATATACAAGAATATAACTACTATAATACTGCTCCTATATACAAGAATATAACTACTATAATACTGCTCCTATATACAAGAATACAACTACTATAATACTGCTCCTATATACAAGAATATAACTACTATAATACTGCTCCTATATACAAGAATATAACTACTATAGTACTGCTCCTATATACAGGAATATAACTACTATAGTACTGCTCCTATATACAGGAATATAACTACTATAGTACTGCTCCTATATACAGGAATATAACTACTATAATACTGCTCCTATATACAAGAATATAACTACTATAATACTACCTCCTATATACAAGAATATAACTACTATAACACTGCTCCTATATACAAGAATATAACTACTATAATACTGCTCCTATATACAAGAATATAACTACTATAATACTGCTCCTATATACAAGAATATAACTACTATAATACTGCTGCTATATACAAGAATATAACTACTATAATACTGCTCCTATATACAAGAATATAACTACTATAATACTGCTCCCTATATACAAGAATATAACTACTATAATACTGCCTCCTATATACAAGAATATAACTACTATAATACTGCCTCCTATATACAAGAATATAACTACTATAATACTGCCTCCTATATACAAGAATATAACTACTATAATACTGCTCCTATATACAAGAATATAACTACTATAATACTGCTCCTATATACAAGAATATAACTACTATAATACTGCCTCCTATATACAAGAATATAACTACTATAATACTGCCTCCTATATACAAGAATATAACTACTATAATACTGCCTCCTATATACAAGAATATAACTACTATAATACTGCCTCCTATATACAAGAATATAACTACTATAATACTGCTCCTATATACAACAATATAACTACTATAATACTGCTCCTATATACAACAATATAACTACTATAATACGGCCTCCTCTGTGAATGAGAACACGTAAGATTTATTTATGCAAATAACTTTACTTACCATGTAATAGTTCAGAAACTATTTTAACCCGTTTACTCAATAACCCGTTATAACCAAGGCACATTTTCAAAATCTGACATGCGTCCACTTATTTGGTAATAACTTTTGGAAGTTTTGTTTTTTTCGTGACATATTGTACATTACATTAGTGATAAATTTATCAGGTTTTGTGTGTGGGGGGGGGGGGGGGGGGAATAAATAAATTGTGAAAAATTAGCATTTCTGGGACCAGTTCAGTTCCGAAGTGGAATTGAGGGGCCTGTATGTTACCCCCATAAATCATCCCATTTTAGAAACTTAAAGTAGTCAGAATGACATAAAAGTTTATTAAACATTTAGGTGTTTCCCAGAAATAAAAGCAAAGTGGAGGCGTAATTTTAAAATTTTAGATTTTTCATTTAAATTTTTATTTATTTTTTCCTTCTGTAAGGTTGGGTTCATACCACAATTTTGCTATACGGCTTCATAAAGAAGAGAGAAAAAAGTGTGAATCGGCAAGAATTTGGCGATACGATACGTATTGCGATACATGTATGACGATACTATATATCCCGATTCTGTTTGAGACGATATATCGCAATATATCCCGATTCTGTCTCATTCTATTGTGATTTTTTAAGCACGCAGTGATACCAAATTTGTTTATTTTTATTATGTTTACATGTTTTCATATAGGAATAGTGGGTGTCTTTTACACTTTTTTATAAAAATCTTTTAAGAGGAATCATTAGATTCCTCAGACAGATGGAATTCTATTGAACTCCATTGCTCTGTGATCCATTGATAGAGCCTGGCTTGACTAGGCTCTATCTGGCAGAGGAAAGCCCTCCGGCTACCTCCACAGTCCAGCCATCGCGCCACCCCACTAGCCCACCAGGGAGCATTCACAGGTCCCTTTTAGACGCCGGTGTCAGCTTTCACAGCGGCGATCTAAAGGTTTAATAGCCAGACGCGGCGATTCCCCGGCTACTGAAAACAGCTGGGGGCTGCTGAGTATGGAGCGGGCAGGAGTCCAGAGCCTGTTCTATACAGACAGTCACAGAGTACAGAGCTGGCACGAGTCGGGAGCCCGCTCCATACACCCAGAGCCCTGCTGCGCTTATCAGGTCTGGCCCTGCTTGCACGAGCCGGAAAAATTCACCTGCCTGGCGCCGCATGTCCCGGGCGTCGGGAGATACGAATTCCACATACTTAAAAAAAAAAATAAAAAATAAAACATTCAAATAAAAAAAAAAATTTCTTGGAATTTCAAACAAGGGAAACTTTATTCATAATTGAGTGAAAAAGTTAAAAGCATATCTTTTTTTATATTTTTTATTTATTTATTTTTGTCCTTAAAAAAAAAACAGATGCAACCGGACATTTTTCAAACCGTATACAGATAAAAACTTGTTCACACGTTTTGATACAGTTTAGTCCGGTTTTGAGGAATCTGTTTTTTTTTTATTTTTTTTTTTTATTTAAATGTATTTATTTTTATCAAAAACCCGATACAGGGACTGTATTGCAAAAATGTGGTGTGAACCCGGCCTTACACAGTAAGTGTTGACAAAGAAATACAACTCGCGATTTATTCCCTGAATAGTCTGTCACACAGGCCGCAGACATGAAGACGTGCTGTGTGGATTTTGGGGTCTCCTTTTTAGTTTAGGATATATTGTTGGCATCATATAAAACTACAGGGGCCTTGGGGTGCAAAGATATTTTTGGGAGAAAAGTTTCATTGGTACCATTCTGGGGTACATGTGACACTGATCGCGCTTTATTTTTATTTTTTTATATATTTTTTTTAAATCATGTTTGTAAGTCGCCGTATTCTGTGAGCTGTAACTTTTTAAATCCTTTTTCACTGACTCAATTGTGTGAGGACTCCCTTTCACTTTGCAGACCGCCAATCTGTGACCGAGGGAGCTCCCTCCCTCTGTAACCCTAATGGACGCGGCAGTCACAGTGACCACAGCGTCTACAGGGTTAACTCTGGATCGGAGCGCAGCAGGGTACTCCCCTGGAAAACATTTATTTTTTTTTTTTAAATCACCTGGTACCAGAAAGCTTAACAGATTTGTGAATTACTTCTATTTAAAATGTTTGTTCCTTCCAGTACTTAAAAAAAAAAAAAAGTTTTCCACAGGAGTACCCCTTTATTTTTTTTAGTTATGTATTTTTTTTTAATCAACTGGTGCCAGAAAGTTACAGATTTGTAAATCACTTCTATTAAAAAAATCTTAATGCTTCCAGTACTTTTTAGCAGCTGTATACTAAAGAGAAATCAAAAAGAGAAATGCATTTCCTCTGATGTCATGACCACAGTGCTCTCTGTTGACCTCTGCTGTCCATTTTAGGAACTGTCCAGAGCAGCATATGTTTGCTATGGGGATTTTCTCCTTCTCTGGACAGTTCCTGAAATGGACAGCAGAGGTCAGCAGAGAGCACTGTGGTCATGACATCAGGGGAAATGCATTTCTTTTTTGGATTTCTCTTTAGTATACAACCCCTAAAAAGTACTGGAAGGATTAAGAATTTTTTTTTTTTTTTTTTTTTTTTTTAATAGAAGGGATTTACAAATCTAAAAGACAAAAATACCCAGACCTCAAGGAAGGTATAATAGATGTATTAATTTGAACTATAATTTAAAGGACCAAGAATTGTGCTTAAATTATAATGGGATATATAATTTTATTAAAAATAGCAGTATAATAGGCTGCTAAAAATTTCTCCTTGCGGGAGGGAGATGAATTGACCTGAAATATAAATGAACTGACACTGGTATATGGAGACTAATATCTATCACAGAATGCAATATATATAATATAATATATAATAAAAAATAATATAAAATAATATATATAATATAAATAATATATATATAATTATATAATTAATATAATATATATAATTTAATTTGTATCTGGTTCTTATCTTGGATGGACTCTGATCAAGTCCTTTGGGACGCTGGCACCAATTTTTTGGTTGGACTGGATAAGTAGTGCTGCTTTATTTTGGGAATATAATATTATATAATATATAATATATATATATATATTTTTTTTTATTAAAACAGTTAAAGACAAAATGTACTGAAACAGTTAAAACACTTAGTTGCTGGATGGTATCCTTCAAATCAGTCTTTTTCACTGTAAAGAAGGTTGGATGCAAAAATATATGCAGTATGCAACAATGTAACAAGTTCCTCTTAATAGGTGAAAGTGTAACAATGTTCAATGTGTTACAATTGGTGTTCGCTGTTGCTAGTCTTTCAGTGTCTTTAGATCACGACAGATAGCTGGCAGTTTTGCAGTACATTACCGGTCCTTAGAGCGGAGATCTGCCGTGGAGCTGAATGGATAAAGCACTGGAGGTGGTCACTGCAGGTGGGCTACCTCCGGGTCCCGGCGCTGGCAGGCGTCGGGGGATGGATAGTTGTAGAGATGTCACTGGCTGATGGAATGTCCCGCCGTAGAGGTCAGGTCCGCAACAGGTCTCCCTCGTGAGAGTGGCGTGTGACGTCAGTGCCGGCACCTGCAGGATGTGCTTGGATTGCCCCGGCTTGTATGATCGCAATGGAAAATCCAGGTGAATTTACAGCATAGAAATTAAATTTGTAATGCCGAGTGCAGTCTTAGTGATTAGTCCACAACTGACTAGATTGTGGACTATCACTAAGGCTGGGTTCACACTACGTTTTGTCCCATACGGGAGCGCATACGGCAGGGGGGAGCTAAAAGCTTGCGCTCCCGTATGTGACCGTATGCGCTCCCATATGTCATTCATTTCAATGAGCCGACCGGAGTGAAACGTTCGGTCGGCTCATTTTTGCGCCGTATGCGCTTTTACAACCGGACCTAAAACTGTGGTTAACCACGGTTTTAGGTCCGGTTGTAAAAGCGCATACGGCGCAAAAATGAGCCGACCGAACGTTTCACTCCGGTCGGCTCATTGAAATGAATGACACACGGGAGCGCATACGGTCACATACGGGAGCGCAAGCTTTTAGCTCCCCCCTGCCGTATACGCTCTTGTATGGGACAAAACGTAGTGTGAACCCAGCCTAAGACTGTACGCCCAGAGTCTGCTCCCAATCTATAACGTGGGGCCACGGCGTCATAGCGGGTCGGGCACGGCCTCTAACAACGGCCGGGACCCGTGGCTAATAGCGTGCAGCACTGATCGCTGTGCCGCGCGCTATTAACCCCTTTTAAACGCGGTGTTCAAAGTTGAACGCCGCGTCTAAAATGAAAGTGAAACCATGCCGGTTAGCTCAAGGAGCTGTTGGGGATAGCCGCGGTGAAATCCGCGGCATCCCGAACAGCTTACAGGACCGCGGGAGGGTCCCTACCTGCCTCCTCGCTGTCCGATCGCCGAATGACTGCTCAGTGCCTGAGATCCAGGCATTGACAGTTGAGCGGCAGAATCATCGATCAGTGGTTTCTTATGAGAAACCATTGATCAATGTAAAAGATCTGTGTGTGCAGTGTTATAAGTCCCTATGGGATAACAATGATCAGTGTGTGCAGTGGTATAGGTCCCTATGGGATAACAATGATCAGTGTGTGCAGTGTTATAGGTCCCTATGGGAGCTATAACACTGCAAAAAAAAAGTGAATAAAGATCATTTAACCCCTTCCCTATTAAAAGTTTGAATCGCCCCCCTTTTCCCATAAAAAAAAAAAGTGTAAATAAACATATGTGGTATCGCCGCATGCGGAAATGTCCGAATTTATAAAAATATATCATTAATTAAACCGCACGGTCAATGGCGTACGCGCAAAAAAAAAAATACCGGGCCATACGTGGAAAAATAAAGTTATAGGGGTCAGAAGATGACAATTTTAAACATATACATTTTCCTGCATGAAGTTTTGATCATTTTTTTTTTTTTTTTTTTTTTTTTTTTTTTTTCCCAGAAGTCCGACAAAATCCAACCTATATAAGTAGGGTATCATTATAATCGTATGGACCTACAGAATAAAGATCAGGTGTCATTTTTACAGAAAAATGTACTACGTAGAAACGTAAGCCCCCAAAAGTTACAAAATGGCGTGTTTTTTTTTTTTTTTTTTTTTTTTTCAATTTTGTCTCGCATTGATTGATTATTTTTTTATTTTTATTTTTTTCTCGTTTTGCCGAAGATTTTTTTTTTTTTTTGTAAAATGACTGACGTCATTACAAAGTAGAATTGGTGGTGCAAAAAATAAGCAATCATATGGATATTTAGGTGAAAGATTGAAAGAGTTAAGATTTTATTTTTTTTTTTTTTTTTTTTTTAAAGGGAAGGAGGAAAAAACGAAAATGCAAAAAACTGAAAACCCCCTGGTCCTTAAGGGGTTAAGGACGCCTCTATGTGCAGATGACTGGAACCTAAACCTAAAAAAATTTAGAGAAAAGGATTTTCTACTCTGCTATATTATGTGGATAGCGCCAGAGTGCGGTAATACTGCTACTGGTATATCTACACATGATTGAATATTGTGTAAATCCTGTTCTAGTTTGGTTCTAGATCCAGAAAGACTCTTCCTCTTCTTTTCTCTCCTCTAAACCTGTACGCTCAATTTTTTTTTTATTTATTTTTATTTTTTTTTTTTTTTGAAGGGGTCGGTCAGCAGGATGTCGTCTCCCGAAATCTCCAAGATCTCCTGGGGCAGCATGAAGGTGTCGGGTCAGGTCTATAAGGACTGCAAGGTGTGGCCTGGAGGGAGCCGGACGTGGGACTGGAGAGAAACCGGAACAGAGGTAAGATCTGAGCGCCCGGTGGCGTCACCGGCGTGCCTCCAGCTGTTGCAAAACTACAACTCCCAGCATGCCCGGACAGCCGTTGGCTGTCCGGGCATGCTGGGAGTTGTAGTTTTGCAACAGCTGGAGGCACCCTGGTTGGGAGACACTGTACCAGAGTTTGAGTATTTTGTTCTTCTTTGCAATTAGGATGAGCCATGCATTTTGTCCGGGCATGCAGGGAGTTGTAGTTTTGCAACAGCTGGAGGCACCCTGGTTGGGAGACCACTGTACCAGAGTGTCTGAGTATGCAGTTGTTCTTAACATTTAGGATAAGCCATGCATTTTGTCCGGGCATGCAGGGAGTTGTAGTTTTGCAACAGCTGGAGGCACCCTGGTTGGGAGACCACTGTACCAGAGTGTCTGAGTATGCAGTTGTTCTTAACATTTAGGATAAGCCATGCATTTTGTCCGGGCATGCAGGGAGTTGTAGTTTTGCAACAGCTGGAGGAACTCTGATTGGGGAAACACTGCATAAGGACTGCACTTCAGTGGTCCGGGCCTCTATAGGAGCTATAATGGTGGACACTTTGGTCGTCGTTCAGAACACAGTGATATGTGAACACAATAATATGAGGGATCTCCTGTGTTGCTGTGCGCAGCGCTGGGTACACTAGGGGGGGGGGGGGGCACCGCTCGCTTCCTGTACTGCCGCAGTGATCTGCTGCTGCCGCCGCCGCCTGAGGTTCGGTCTCTTCCAGGCATGACTAGAGAGGGAAGTGGGGGAGGCAGGGATCACGAAGACCCCCCCCAACGTTCTGCAGAGCTGGAGACGTGGCCTAGTTACTGCCTCCTCTCTGCTGTGGTATGGCTTCTGCAGCATCTACTATAAATCATTGCTGCTGGTCCCCAAAACTGCGGACAGAACGCCGTGTCCATCCAGGGATAACGGAGAAGACTCCATGGGCCTGAATTTAATAGTAGTGTTGAGTTTTGGATGTATATATTTTTATACATATTTATATATAAAAAAAATTCTATTTAATATATTTGTTAATAAAAATATATTTATATAAAATCCAGACCTCCAAGGTTGTAACTAGAGATGAGCGAATTTACAGTAAATTCGATTCGTCACGAACTTCTCGGCTCGGCAGTTGATGAATTTTCCTGCGTAAATTAGTTCAGCCGTCAGGTGCTCCGGTGGGCTGGAAAAGGAGGATACATTCCTAGGAAAGAGTCTCCTAGGACTGTATCCACCTTTTCCAGCCCACCGGAGCACCTGAAGGCTGAACTAATTTATGCAGGAAAAGTCATCAACTGCCGAGCCGAGAAGTTCGTGACGAATCGAATTTACTGTAAGTTCGCTCATCTCTAGTTGTAACCTAAACTAACAGTTAAGGTACACAGTGAACACCATGGGCCTGATTTTTAATGGTTGGGATGGATTGGATCGGGTTGGGATGGATTGGATTAAATAGATTAGAATAGATTTATTTTTTTATTTAAGTATTTTTATTTAGATTTTGCAATTTTAAAACCTAAAACCCCACCAAGGTGAAACAGAAAAAACAACAATGTCCAAAGGTCTCAGAGACCACTACAAACATAGGCATTCAAGGTAGGATTAAGCACAGGTCCTCAGCATAGAAGGTCCTGATCTGACTGGAGAAAGGTGCAAAAACAGGCACTCACAGATCCTCACATCCCGGCAACACCAAATTTGACCCCATGTGTCCCCCAGAAGCCGGCTTCCTGTAACCCATGCAGGTGTGGAAAATGCACATTTCCCCCACAAGGTGCCCTAGTACAGTGGTTCTCAACTGTACCCCCAAATAGTGAAAGTATGTCCGTGGGTACCTCCTCATGCGGAACTTGAGCGCGAGAGGTACCCATGGACAAAATAAGTCATAAAAGTACTTATTTTCATAATGGCATGTGCTTACCTTTATACTAATACGATACTTAATCCCCTTGTGCCATTATTTCCCCCCCCCCCCCCCCTCCATCTGATCACCTTTTGCCAGTAAAGTGGGAGGGGGGAATAGCGGCACAAGGGGATTAAGATGGAGGGGAGGGTTAATAATCACCCCCTCCATCTTAATTCCCTTGTGCCGTTATTTCCCCCTCTGTCTGATTCCTTTTTGCCACTATCAGATAATGCCAAAATGGAGGAGAGAATAATGGCACAAAGGGATAAAGATAAGGGGGGGGAAAACAATGGCACGAGGGGATTAAGATGGAGGGGTATAATCACCCCCCTACTCCTTCATAATGGAATCAGGGGGAAATAATAATTACACTCCCTCCCCCCCCCCCCCCATCTTAATGCCCTCGTGCCATTATTTGGAACATATATAGGAACTTAGGAAGTTGAATAATTTTAAATATGTTAATCCTTCCGGCTAGGGACAAGGGAAGCGAGGACCAGGCATTCAGCAGTTCCACAGTGGAGCTCCAAAAAATGGTTCTAAATTCAGGAATAAATACTCCACAAGGGAAGGGGAACTCCGGGTGAAAGCGCCATCAGAGAGGACTTAGCCCAGTTGACCCGCAAGCTTGGGGAGGACAACAATCAAATCCTCCCTCATAGAGTCTGGAAGAGAGTTTGCGGCAGCTATCGAGTGACACAATCTAAGGAGAGTAGGGGCCAACCTCTCCTCATTCATCCCGTACCAGTCACTGATCACCCCCATCTAGACCCGGGGTCTTCCCAGTAGGAAGGTCAGGAATGGCCTGGCTCACCTCTAACGCCTCCGCCTGACTAAGCATGGGAAGGGACAGGTGCCATAGAAGAAATAGGATTTCCCCCTGACAGGGCTGGACAGGAGCAGAGTATAAAGAGGCATAGAAGTCTCTGAAGACTGAGTTAATCATCTGAGGGTCCGACACCACAACACAATCACCACCCCCTAATACACGGAATAGAGGCGGCCGTCCTACTAACTCTTGCCAGATAAGCCAACAACTTCCCATTCGTGTCCCCAAACTCAAAAAGGGCCCCCTCCCTGTCTGCCAGCCACAGCTGGATCCTGTCCCTCTGAGCCCTATCCCATGACCTCTCATTTTCTGGGGAGGGATCCCTGACATACACCGCTTCTAAAGAACTCTCCTCCGCCTGCAGCCCACCCTCCATAGCTGACCTAAACTTCCTCTGGCCCGTCACACCCGCTATAAAGGCACCCCGAATCGTGGCCTGATACGCATGCCACTGAACTAAGGGATCAGGATGAAAAACATTATGCTCCCAATACTCGGCATGAGCCACCCCAGCACCTCCGCCCTCAACCAGCCCGGATGCATGTGCCAAAGACGGGAAAGGGGACTAAATAGAGGACTAGAAGTACAGCTGAGTGGTCTGAGATCCCTCTAGTGGTGCAGAAAACTTCTCTTACTGTCTGGAGGAGATCCTCAGACGCCAGGGCCTTGTCTATACGAGAGAAGGACCTATGGGCCACAGAGTAAAAAGAAAATGCCATCTCATTCGGGTACTTCCATCTCCAGAGGTCGGGCAGGCCCAGCGCCAATTAGTAAAGGAAGGAGAGCCAGGGTCAGCAGCTGTGGTGCGATCAAGCTGGGGATCTGGAGCCACATTAAAGTCCTCTATAATAAGGTTTGGGTCAGAAGGAAAAGACAACAGTTTATTAGTAATCGGCTCCAGCACAGAGATGTGAACAGGAGGAGGCACATAAACAACAACAAGACATGGACAAGAACAAAGGGAAAAGAGCCGAGAGAGCAATGTTATATCACAAATCTCCCAAAATGGTCACAAGCCGCCTGGGAAACAACAAACGGGAAAGATTTAGTAATCAACACAGAGACACCCCGAGCATAGTCAGAGTAGGAGGCATGATAACCCCGCGCTATCCAGGCCCTTTTCAGGACAGGAACCTTCTGGCCCATTAGGAGTCTCTTGTAGACAGATAATAGGAGGAGACTGATGTTTCATAAAGTCTGAGCATAAGGCACTTTTTAAATTTGGAGTTAACATTCCAGCTAGCAACATTTAGGGGTCCCCATCATCACAAACAGGTAAGAGAAAATACAGAAATGACCATGGGAGATCCAGAGCGAGGAAGGAGAGAGCACCGGGACCAGACATACCTCTCACAACCAACATAAAAACAGACAGGGCACACAAAAAACACAAAAACAGATTTATATAAGCATAAACAAAATATTCCCCAAACTTCCCTGGCTAGCACTAAACGGACAGAATAAGAACTCTATGCCCACAGTGCAGACCTATACCCTAAATACAACTACCACGGGGCATTAGAAGAACGCCTAGTAAACTGATCAACTAATACCAGAACCCTCCCGCCACCCCACCATTAACACTAAAAAGGCTGGTAACTAAGGAAGATGACCCCCACGAGAATCCCTAAGGAGAACCAGAACCTAGGGAGAATCACGGGGCAAACTCCCTTACCACTAAGGGGCAAAGGAGGAGAGAGCAGTCCCGGGTAGGACAGTCCGGAGGTTTGACAGGCGGGCCGCATCAACCCAGTGGAGAGCCTCAGTTGGGGAGGTGAAGAATTTAGTGGAGGTCCCATCCACCACCCTCAGGCGAGCAGTATACAACATCGAGGAGCGGTAGCCCTTTGCTTCGACTGGACCTCAGTGAACTGAACCCGCTGCTTATGCAACTCCACGGAGAAGTCCGGATAAAAGGATACTCTGCTTCCACCACAGATGACCTCCCCTTGATACGCACCGCACGAAGAACAGCATCCCTGGCCTTGAAGTGGAGAAGTTTTGCCAGGAAAGGGTGCGGAGGACCCCCAGGGGGAGGAGGCCGAGCCGTTACACTCTGGGCCCTTTCTACTCCAATAAGGAGAGAAGGTATCAGCTGGAATTGTCTCCTTCAGCCACTTTTCAAGGATTAACATGGGGTCATACCCTTCCACCTTTTCAGGAAGTATATAACGTATTATGGTCACCAAAAAATGTCCACAATTTATAATCCAAAATAATCTTTATTAAGAGAAAAAATATGTATAACAACAATACCACAATACATTAGACATGACAAGAACCCCTATCCCACAAAAAACATATACCCCATAAAGCACTGGTGTCCCTAGCCACAATAATTCCCATTATTGGTAATATGCACGTGTGTGTGTGTGTGTGTGTGTGTGTGTGTGTATATATATATATATATGTGTATATATATATATATGTATATATATGTGTATATATATATATATATATATATATATAATATATATATATATATATATATATAATTATGGATTGACTGCTGGCGGTTAATCTAAATTGTGGGAGGAGTTATGGGGACTATGATTACCTCGGTCCCAAGGTGCCTGGTAGCGTACGAGTCAGCTCGTTTCTGCGCGTCTGGGATCCCCCCACGTCGCTTCCGGTTTCCTCGGGTCAGGTAAGGGCACGGTCGGACTGTGCCTCGTTTTTTTTTTTTTTTGGCTTTGTTTTGTTCAGCGGGGGTCCCTGGGGTGGTCTGGCTGCCGAGCCAGGCCCGTATGTTAACCCTCGCCGGGGATCCGCTGCAGAGGGGGGGGGAGCTCCGTCATGCCACACGGCTGGCATCGCGTATTACCACGCTGTCTCCTGAGGTTGCCGGGGAGACGGTGTCACGTGGGTGTCGGCATGGGGCCGGGAGGAAGATCGTGGCTTCCCGGCGTACGGCTCCGCTGCATGTCGGCACTAATTAGGTTCTGCTGCATAAGCTGCGGCTCTCGGGTGGAGCGGTCATGTTGTAACACTATGAATTTCAGATAGTTGGGGCATTTTTTCATACTTATCATGGCACATGGGGGGGGGGGGGGGGGAAGCGCCACCGGAGGGTATGCATTGATGGGTGCCACCGGAGGGTATGCATTGATGGGTGCCACCGGAGGGTATGCATTGATGGGTGCCACCGGAGGGTATGCATTGATGGGTGCCACCGGAGGGTATGCATTGATGGGTGCCACCGGAGGGTATGCATTTGACGAGCATCCATGATACCTGTGAACTGTATGAGTTGTGGGAGGCACATGGAGCACTTACTTTCCATTCGCTTGTTATTACTGTATACAGGATAGGTTCTAGCAACATACGCACCATATATACACAACTGTCATAATCCTTTTTTCCGCGGTTACCCTGGGGGTTAGTCAGGCCACATTTTTTAGGCTGACTGGGGGGGGGGGAAGGGGGGCTATGTAGCTTCGCAGTCCTGGGCAACACCACAGACAACATAGTGTTAACTCACTGAGGACAGATCACACATCTGGTAAATACGACAGAACTAACTGTGCTACGTTTCCCATACTTCATACTTAACATCTGGTAACATGGGAATTGCTTCTAATTTAGCACCTCACCGAGTTGTCATACCATGTGGATATTCTGGTCAATTAGTCTTATGAATATGTTATCCAGAGTGATTCCTTGTGTTTGCTTGTTTCAGAAACTCACGCTCTCATCTACGCTTGCCTCTCAGAATCAATTCTAAAACACTGATTGTGTTTAGGGTTATATTACAGGTACTTTAATTGTTTACATTCTTAAGGTTCTGCCTGGTCTTTTACACGGTATCTCAGGGTTACGATTTCGTTATTTATACTTGTTTCGTTCAGGCAGCCTCTGCTTCCCTATCAACTCAGTCAACTCTACTTACCATCTCTACAGGTTCAGGTACCATATAGGATTTTATTATCAAGGGTATGTTTGCGCTTACAGATAGTCAGCTGATTTTAGTTTTGATTTATCGTTTGCTGCAGGTTGCGGATCTATCACACGTCGTAAGTACAATTTGGTATATACTTCGGTTGGAGGGAGGGGGAGTGGGGCATGGGTTACTTCAGCCACTCTGGCTTTCCTCGTTCAGAGGTGGACTGCCGGGTCAGTCCTCGATGCCTCATGTTGGGGGGGGCAGGGTTCACGATATTGATAAATAGGGGAGGGGGGGGGGGATTCAGCCAGTAGAGGTGGATTGCCACGTCAGTCCTCGCGCCTTGTAAACTGGCTTAGTTAGTTCACCAGTCTTGTCATTTTCACTTCTAGAGGCAGATTGTTTTCAATCCACGCGCCTCATGTTGTCTCTTCTTGTCTTTGGGAGGATAGTTTAAATTACACTTCTCTGACGGGGAACTATTTCATTATTTAAGGTGATGTCTGTGGCTTCGGGAAGTATGGAAGGGGTAGCAGGTCGCGCAACTCCAGCCAGATCTTCGGCGGCCAGATCTTTGATTGCCAGATCTTCGCCTGCCAGATCATCTCCTGCCAGATCTACCAATCAAGGGAGCGTCCTATAATTCAGGACTTGGACTATTCCCAAAAATGTTGCAGAGTTACGACGCCGAGGTATCCCCTTTCCGGCAACCGCTAGAAAAGCCGAGCTATTCAGACTCTTAAGCTCTCAGGAAACCCCGGGTCCGGCTGATCGGGCAGACCAAGAGTCAGGATCGTTAGATAAGATTCTTTCAGCTCTGGATAAGTTGTCGTCATCCATGCAGGAAGTGCAGGGTAGACTGGGGGCTTTGGAAGCCCGGGCCAGTCAGGCCATTCCAGCTTCTACCTCGTCCGCAGAGGCAGCTGCTGTGTCAGGGATCTCGGCCGTAGTTGCTGGCCCTTCAGGATCCACCTCTAACCCTACTCCCATTGCCATCTCGGGTCCGGCCACCACTTCAACTCCAAGAGTGGTCGAGGCTGGGGCATCCATGGTCTCAGTCTTTCCAGGGGGTCCTTCTCCAGGTACGTCTTGTTCCTCCGTAAGTCTCATCCCAGCACACTTCATCCCTGAGGTCATCAGGACATCTTGGATGGCAAGGATGTTAATTTGGCATCCCTCCTGGTGGCCTCACAGGACGTGCTGGACAATAAGACGTTCGCTTGTGGGGAGGTCTCAGTGACGGTCAAGGCCAGAGACCCTAGGCTAGGCAGGAAATTAAATATTCCTGAGTTCGTTTAAGCATTTGGTCTGTACAGGGATGTTCTCTGTGCCGCCAATCCAAACAAGAGAATTGAGTTGGACCAGTACTTACACAAACTAGTGGACCTGGGGTATAAGTACGGTGGTACATCATTTTATGATTATCACAGTTCCTTCTCAGCGAAAGCGGCGGCCACCTTGTCGCAATTCCAGCAGGGCACGAATTGGGCAGTGTTAGACACAGAGCTCTTTTGCAGGCACTTCGCCGGTCTCAGAGCTCCCCTATGTGGCATCTGTCAGTCATCCACACATGGCACAAACTGGTGCCCAAACGCAGTCGCGGGCACATCATCTGTGGAAGGGGGACCAGCACCTAAAGCACAGGCAGGCCCCGCTGTCGACAAGCTGGGTAGACCAGTGCATTATCTCGGAAATGCACAAATCTGTAATAATTTCAATTTTTCATCCTGCCGTTTTAGCCAGTGCAGGTTGCTACATATTTGTTGCATTTGCCACAGGGCACATCCCAAAAGTCAGTGCCCGAAAAAATCCGGGGCCAATGCATGACTAGACTGGGTGAATGCCGAGGTTCTCAGGTCTTTTTTGCAGGATCATCCAGACCAGGGTTTAATAGAATTTTTGTGTCAGGGTTTCATCCAGGGTTTCCACACTGGGTTAGTATGCCTGCCGCATGATACTTTTGAATGCAGAAACCTTCAGTCGGCTGAAAATAATCGTGAGGTGGTATCAGAATTATTGAGCCAGGAGATTCGCAAAGGGTTTGTGATCGGCCCCTTTCCCAGGGCTCCCTTCAACCAGTGTAGAGTCAGTCCGATAGGGGTAGCCTGTGGAAAATTTTCGAATAAATTCAGATTGATTTACGACTTGTCCGCACCTCATTCATCCGTCGTTCCAAGCCTCAATTCATTAATACTGTCAGAAGAAGTGTCATTGAAGTATACATCAGTTGACATGGCAATTCAAAAAATATTGAACCTAGGTCCTGGCACATGGCTATCCAAAGCTGACATCTCGGATGCCTTCAAATTATTGCCTATACGTCCTGAGTTGTGGCAGTGGCACGGGATCAAGTGGGATGGCTTATATTATTTTGCCACTAGTCTTACCTTTGGATCCAAAAGCAGCCCTTGGCTGTTTGACTCCTTTGCATCGGCTTTGGAATGGATTTTAGTTAATCAATGGTCATGTCCCAATGTCCTACACTATTTAGATGATTTCCTTTTACTAGAAAGCCCAGTCAATGTGCCCAGGAATCTGGAGACGCTTCTCCACGTTTTTCACTGTCTCAATATCCCGGTGGCCGAGAGGAAGGTAGAAGGCCCGGCAACTTCCATCACTTTCTTAGGGGTCACTTTAGATACAGTCGGCATGGAAGCCAGTCTCCCACAAGATAAGCTGGATCGGATTCGAACAGTCATCCACAATTTAGCATGCTCCCTGGTGTCTAATAGACAGCAACTCCAGAGCCTTCTGGGTATGTTAAATTTTGCAATGAGGATCATTCCTCAGGGCAGAGCTTTCGTGTCCAGATTACTTGCCCTTCTTCCAACAGCTCCCGATGCCAATTCTCCAGTGGTCCTGGACCAGGCTGCTAGAGCAGATTTGGCTATGTGGGACCAATATTTGACTTCATGGAACGGAATATCCATGTTTATTCCCAGTTCCAACCAGCATTCTCCTACTGTTATCACCGATGCCGCAGCATCAGCGGGCTTTGCGGCCATACACAAGACGCATTGGTTTGCAGGCTCATGGCCCCCGGAGTTGCTGGTCTTACCAGGGTTCTCTTCCACGTCAGCTTTCTTTGAAATTATTCCAATAGTAGCAGCGGCCATGACGTGGGGCCACTTATGGCAAGGGCAGACTATACTGTTTCACACGGACAACATGGCCATTCGCGACATCATTTGTAGGGGGAGGTCCAAGTCCTTACACATAATGGCATTTCTCCGCAGGCTAACTCATACTGCCTTACTAAGGAATTTCCACGTAGAATGTGTCCACATAGAAGGGAGGAAGAACGTAGCCGCTGACGCGCTGTCTCGCTTTAATCTCCAGGTATTCCGCCAAGTGATGCCCGGAGCGGACAAATTAGCTACGCCAATACCCCCATTCAATACTTGGAGGCTGGATTAGACGGGCATTATGACGGAGCCATGAAGTTGATCAACCTGTCCCTCGCAAAAAATACTGCTAGGTCGTACAAACTGGCTTGGGGCACTTTTTTGCAATTTCTTCATACTCACCCCTCAGCTAAACCTATGGACATATCCTACATTTTAGCATTTGTTTCCTTTTGCCACTTTTCGCTAAAGTTATCACACAGTTCCATAAGGTTATATCTCTCTGGCATCCAACATCATCGGTCCCTCAGGTATCCTGATCTCCCTTCCATTTCAAGTGCACATCCGGTCAAGGCGGCTTTGAAGGGTATACAAAAATCAGAGAAGCCTAAATCACCGTCCAGAGCTCCGTTATCTGCAGCTATGTTTCAGCAATTTAGTCGCACATTAGACAACCACCCTTTTGGGTTTTCCGCCAGCATTGTGTTGAAAGCAGCCCTGTATTTAAGTTATTTTGGGTTCTTGAGACCCGGGGAATTTACCAAAACCAGTTACAATTCCACGGCCCTTTTGGTCAAACACCTTATACCTTCAGAGAATGGTTACACACTTTTGTTGGATTGCACCAAAACTCAGCAGGACAAACAGGTTCAGGTGAAATATTTCCCTACCCAAAATCCTTGGTGCCCGGTGAGAGTTCTTCAGCAACTTCTTGGACTATTAAGCAATAAAACTCCCGATTCCCCCCTACTACCTTTTCCTATGCAGCCGCTCTCCTCCAAAGATTTCGTGAGCCATATCAGGATCTTGGCTCGTAGTGCGGGATTTAACGCATCTTCCATTATCGGTCACTCTTTTAGGATGGGGGCAGCCTCCTCGGCCTCTAGACATGGGGTTCCCGCCCATATAATTAAAAGACTGGGCCGCTGGAAATTGCCATGTTTCCAGCGATATATACCTGATCCTCAGGTCGAAATGGCTCAAGCTTTCTGTAAACTTGCTGATATTTGATTTATACTTGCATCATTAAAACAATACTAAACGATCTGGTCTTTTGCCCTCTTCTTACCTTAGGTTAACCCCATACGGCCGGCAGGGCACACATCAGGCTTTAGTTATGTATCATTATGTTAAGGTGTTTTATATTGTAATGTAATACACGCTCACGGTGAATAATCTGACCACAAATATATATAATATATATGGCAAATCAGACCTCCATGAAGATCAATAGGGATAATGAAGGATAATACAAATTAGTGACAATGCAACTCGGCTATCTCATAGCATTCACTACCTGCTCCAGGCATATTACCAGTGGCCATATGGGGACCCCGTGCACCCTCAACGGATGTAGTTTTGTGGGCAACTCCACTTCGTCAGGAAATATTGTTACTGGTTGGTGTAAGAAACATATATATATATATATATATATATATATATATATATATATATATATATATATATATATATATATATATATACTCCCAGGAAGATTATAGGTGATACACCTTTTCAGGAAGGCCAACAAGGCGAATATTATTGTGCCGTAAGCGATTCTCCATATCTTCCATACGGCTCAGGACTCCAGTCACCTGGCCCTGAAGAGAAGCGACTTGATCCGGCAGAGTATGGAGAGTATCCTCCACTGTAGAGCTCCACATCCTCAGTGCGTTCACGTATCTTTTGAGTCTCATGTCGTAAGATACAACTCCTGCCGCAGGCAGTTGCTGTGGAGGAGTCGGAGATCCCTCAAACAATGACAGCGGAGGATCAGAAGAGTCGTCCCTAAGACGGTCCAGATTTCTAGAGAACTGGCTCAGCCCTTTCGTCGCCTGCGCAGAGACTTTTTAGCAGCAAGCGGGGTCTGAGCACCAGGACGGGACCACAAGAGTGGGAGGACCCATCATCAGAAGTCGGCTGAGAGGCCTCAGCACATAGTTTGGATTTCTAATTTCTGTTACCGCCACAGGAGCCACCCATGGCTGACAGGGTCACACAGAGAGCTGGTAGAAAGTCACTAGGAGCACAGTCCAAGGAGTGCAGGTCACCCCAATTAGTAAAGCAGACCCCAGCAAGTGTGCGAGTCTTGGCAAGCCCAGAGGTAGCCCACAAGGGTACTCGCAGACTGAGGGCAAGGCAGCAGGCAGTCCAGATAGCAATATAGCAGAGGGGACCTCCTGAGAGGTAACCGCTGGGTGCACTGGAGTCCACAGCTGGCAGTAGGAATGTGAAAGATAAATGGAGCACAGGGTAGTGGGGACACAACAGCCCAGACAGTCCCCTTATACCACAGGGCGGCCTGTTATGGAGCAGTTCAGCTCGCCCCCTCACAGAAGGGACCAGAGGCCACACAATATGCCGCGCTCTCCCCCTCCACCAAGGTCCTGCCGGCCGCGGGTGTTACAGCAACCGGGGAGAAGAGAAAGCCCCGCCCACGGAGGTGCCAGACCTCGGACTTTCAATGCAGGGCAGCCCAGGACCTCACAGCAGACGGGGAGAAGCCTGCAGGGTAAATTAGGCTGGGGAAGCAGGAGCCTTCACGCTATGCGGCCTCTGACTCTGGCATCCAGGCCACACATACGCATCTAGAATATATCATCATTTGTCTAGAAAAATTTGAGGGGTGCCAACATTTATGGCCATGACTGTGTGTATAATATACACATATACATACTGGCTGGACTAGGCTCTATTAGAGATGAGCGAACTTACAGTAAATTCGATTCGTCACGAACTTCTCGGCTCGGCAGTTGATGACTTTTCCTGCATAAATTAGTTCAGCTTTCCGGTGCTCCAGGGCTGGAAAAGGTGGATACAGTCCTAGGAGACTCTTTCCTAGGAATGTATCCACCTTTTCCAGCCAACCGGAGCACCTGAAGGCTGAACTAATTTATGCAGGAAAAGTCATCAACTGCCGAGCCGAGAAGTTCGTGACGAATCTAATTTACTGCAAGTTCGCTCATCTCTAGCTGAATACTACAGAGGAAAATTTTTTTTTTTTTTTTTGGAACATCACAAGCACAGTGCTCTCTGCTGACACCTCTGTCCATTTTAGGAACTGTACAGAGCAGCATATGTTTACTATGGGGATTTTCTCCTACTCTGGACAGTTCTTAAAATGGATCGAAATGTCAGCAGAGAGCAATCTGAAAAAAAATCTTAATCCTTCCAGTACTTTTTAGCAGCTGTATGCTACAGAGAAAATTCTATTCTTTTTGAATTTCTTTTGTCTTGTCAACAGTGCTCTCTCCTGATGCCCATATCAGGAACTGTCCAGAGCAGGAGAAAATTCCCATAGAAAACCTCTCCTGCTCTGGACAGTTCCTGACATGGCCAGAGGTGTCAGCAGAGAGCACTGTGGTCAGACAGAAAGGAAATTCAAAAAGAAAAGAACTTCCTGTGGAGTATACAGAAGCTAAGTACTGGAAGGATTAGGATTTTTTTTTTTATAGAAAGTTAAACAGATTTACAAATTACTTCTATCAGTTGATTTAAAAAAAAAATCCAGTGGAGTACCCCTTTAGCTCCAGTTTTCTTTATACCAGAGGAGGTTTTTTTTTTTCCAGAGTGCCACCAGCTGTTGCAAAACTACAACAACTCCCAGCATGCCCAGACAGCCAACGGCTGTCTGGGCATGCTGGGAGTTTTAGTTTTGCAACAGCTGGAGGAACCCTGGTTGGGGAAACACTTTGTTGGTGTATGCTGATAGTTATCAATTAGCATGAACCGTGCATTTTGTACTCTGCTGCAGAATATGTTGGCACTATATAAATTGTATAAATCCTCTGTCCGTCCTGTGTTGCTCAGCATCATCCTGGTGTCCAGCCTGCAGACGTTGAGGAGGTGTTGAAGAAGGGGGTGAAGACGTTGGTCATTGGCCGCGGTATGAGTGAAGCTCTGCAGGTGAGATGGGGGTGTAGTTCCCAAGACAAACCCAAGGGGGCAGTGTCTGCCTCAGTCTGTTTTTACCACCATTACGTTTACTGTACCTGCTGCACCATGTGCCAAAAATGATGGGGCACTGAATGGGTGACACGTTGTTTGCCTAGAAAGAGTAAAATGCAAACAGATTCCTAACCTGGGTGCCTCCAGCTGTTGCAAAACTAAATCTACCAGCATGCCTGCACAGCCTTTGGCTGTCCAGCTATGCTGAGGGTTTAGTTCTGCAACAGCTGGAGGCACTCAGGTTCGGCTGCATTCACACCGTGTTTTTTTTTTTTTTTTACATCCGGGTGCCGGATCTAGCTGGGGGGAGGGGAAAACCGGGCGCTCCCGTACCCCAGCCGGATCAGCCTGGATAGGTGATAAGATGTGTAAGCACCGGAGTACCCCTTTAAACAGTCATCCTACCAAAACAGACACAGAATTAGAAGACATGGCTATTCCCACTTATCACAGTTCCTTATTCTCTTTCCTCAGGTCCCTGCGGTCACCCTGGACTACATCAGATCTCAAGGCGCAGACGTCCTGGTCTTCCAGACGGAGAAAAGCGGTGCAGGAATATAACAGCCTGGCCTCACAAGGGGTTAAAGTCGGGGGAGGTTGTTTCACTCCACCTGCTAAATCTGCACCGAAATGTACAGAGTCCTGGCCCTAGAGCGGGAACCTGGGCCCCTGCATGATGTATGTCTGCTGCAGGTGTATAGTCTGTGGGATATAGGGGGGGGGGGACGATTATATTTTTGTTCTGTACATTTTATGGTAAAATGATCGAATGCCAAAGCAAAGCTCAATTGGCTGCACAAAAATCAAGCTGCATATGGGATTGTAGGGGGGGAAAATAATAAAGGTGCTGAGTAGACTAAGAAGAAAAGAATTGTCTTTGGCCTAAAGGGGGTAAAGCCTCAATTACACTGCAGAAAGGATATTTATTTAAATAAAAGGCAAGGAACAAGATCGGACTATAAAAATGTGAATTCTGCCACTGGAAACCTGTTCCATTGGATTGTGGGTTATTTGTGACTATTTTTTATTCTATTAAAGTAGTATTCCGGGGTTTAAAACGTTACTCTGCCCCAGGACATCTTCTCCCCTATCCAAAGGATAGGGGATAAGATGTTAGATCACTGGGGGGGGGGGGGGGTGGGGGGGGGGGAGCCCCCAGGATATCGGGCATGCAGCACACCCTGCTGTCATTATGCACAGAGCAAATGCGCTCCCATGCATAATGACGGGCAATACAGGGGCAGGAGTATTGTGATGTCATGGCTCCGCCCCTTTAATGCAAGTCTATGGGAGGGGGTGTGACAGTGATGGACCCATCCCTCAGGGAGGAGCGCGTACTACAACCAGCATGCGCTTTATTTCCATCAGAACCCCCCCCCCCCCCGCCCCCCCCCCCCCCCCCCCCCCCCCCCCCCCGCATGAGCTACTGATAGGATAACTAATTTTTTGCTGGAGATCTCCTTTAAATCAAAGATATAATATCCACTTTTATTTGACCATTTACCACTGGACTCTTGATTTAGTTGTTAGTATAGCCAGGAAAACATCTTATCCTCTATCCAATGGATCTCTGCTGCGGCACCCCAGTCATCCAGTAGACGGAGCGAACTCCACTCCATGGCGGATGACTGGCGACCACAGCCACCATTCATGTCTATGGGAGGAGGCTTGACAGCTACATACTAGCCCTTACACCCCCTCCAAGAGACATGAATGGAGGGGGCCTGGCATCACGAACACAGAAGAGCCAAGCTTCCGTGCTCTGGAGATCGCGGGATAAGATGTTTTGCGGCAGAGTACCCCCTTTAATTCTGAAAACTAAAAGGAGGCCATACCGCTCCCGGGAATGCTGGGAGTTGTAGTTTTGCAACAGCTGGTGGTGCCCTGGTCTGCAGGATAGGCTGTCAGTAATATAATAGAGACGATGCACTCAGTCAACTCGTCACCACATAATACAAAATGTCACATGGCAGAACCAGGGGAAAAAGGTTTTTTTTTTTTTACGAAAACAAAAAAAACAAAATCAACAATTCTGTACAAAAAAAATTAAAAATCTTGTTCATCTCATTTATCCATACAACAAAAATAAGACCATGATGCATTGTTCTATATACACAGATACCCTGCTGGGAAAAAAAACTGCAAAATTCCTGTAACTTGGCCTCCGATAATCCGGCACTTTTAGCCACGATAGCAGCAGATGTGGTGGCAAAATTATTTTGGGGACTGGTTATGGCTGTTCTTAGGAGCCAAGAGACCCCCACGGCACCAATCATTAGGGTTATTGGACCCAAAATGACTGCTTTTTATTAGTGATACCAAGTGACCGTCATTTTAGTGATCAGTGGGGGGGAGGGGCTCAGTTATTGGTGACATGATTGCAGAGGACCTGTGCAGTGACTGCTGGGATAGCTGCCCCTCAGGGTGTCACCGCCTGGCAGACTGCTGGGATAGCTGCCCCTCAGGGTGTCACTGCCTGGCAGACTGCTGGGATAGCTGCCCCTCAGGGTGTCACCGCCTGGCAGACTGCTGGGATAGCTGCCCCTCAGGGTGTCACCGCCTGGCAGGTTTGGGCATAAGGAAGACTTTGACAGGTTTGCTGAAAGGCAGAGTCCCCTCTATGTTAGTTTCTGGGAGGGGCGCAGAGTCTGTGCTGTCCCCCCAGGTGGTCTTGGAGGAGCGGGTCAGCGCTCGGCTTCTGCTGGAGCTGTAGGCGAGCAAGAGGTTAACTTCAATCTGGCAGGGCTCTGCAGAAAAATAAAAAACACGGGTCACATAGAAGCTTCTTATAGTTATTGCTCTAAGTCAGTATTTCCCAACAGGGTGGCTCCAGCTGCTGCAAAACTACAACTCCCAGCATGCCCGGACAGCCTTAGGTGGTCCGGGCATGATGGGAGTTGTAGTTTTGCAACTGCTGGAAGCACCCTGGTTGGGAAACCCCATTCTTCATACAGTAATGCAGAACTAGCAACATTATGTACTTAGAGAAGCACTTCAAGGATTGTATTTGTTTTTTCCTTGCCCATATCATGCGCACTCACTATCACTATTCCTACACCGCCATCTATTTCATTACAGCACAGCTGCATCAGAGCGTTTCATTACTGTAACTGGGTCATGCTTAATGTGTCAGAGGAAGTGGTCAGTCCTGGGTCAGCTAACTTCCTGTAACAACAGGATGATATCACGTATCAGACTCTCCAGGAAGCTCCAACACCCCTCCAGCTCCATCTGTATACTGCTGCTGCTGCTGCTGCTGCTATCTCTACGGGATCAGGATATATAGTAGTTATACACACACACACACCCCTCCAGCTCTATCTGTATACTGCTACCGCTATCTCTATGGGATCAGGATATAATGGGGTCAGGCTATATAGTAGTTATACACCTCCCCAATAGCTCTGTCTGTATACTGCTGCTATCTCTATGGGATCAGGATATATAGTATACACCTCCCCTCCCGCTCTGTCTGTATACTGCTGCTGTCTCTATGGGGTCAGGATATATAATAGTTATATATACCTCTCCCTCTCTCTTACCCCCCCCCCATGCTTTCATAAAACAATGATTCTGATAAGTAAAACCTCCTTTTATGAAGCTGATGGGAATGACGAGTATAAAGTGTTTTCCCCGTATTATACAGGAATGTTTAATGTGCTCTGTACCCCGGTCTCTGCTCCTCACCTGTCCAGGCTGTATGAGACAGATAGACCTGTGTAATGAGCCGATGTCGCCCCGGGCCGGGGTTGCGAAAGTCTGCTGGTTTTGGGTGAATAATCTGAACCTGCCCATCTGGATATCCGACCTTGAAGGAGACACAAAAATGGTGTTCAACACCCAATAAGTGATAGCATCATGTGACCACAATTACTATACGTCTCTGAGTGTTCAGATGTAGCAGAGCTGAACCCATCACTGGACGGTATCATTATAGTGAGAGATGATCCTACTGGCTCCACTGCACCGATCATCCACTGCCCCGGATCATCCACTGCCCCGGATCGCCTCCACTGCACCGATCATCTACTGCCCCCGATCGCCTCCACTGCACCGATCATCTCTACTGCACTGATCTCAGCTCTGCTACATCTGTATGTTGAGTTGCTTCGTATATCACAGTCCACTCATTACATCTGGACGTACCTGGACTTTAACAGTGTTCTGCGGTTCCTGGACGTGTTGCAATGTGGCATCAACATCCAGGGCTACAACTAAACCGGAGGTGAACCGGATCGGGTTATCAGACTCAGCGGCCGGTTCAATGATGTGCGCCGAGGCTCTGTGAATCTGCAATGTAAGAGAATGACCTTGACACAATGTAATGTATGTACACAGTGACCAGCAGAATAGTGAGTGCAGCTCTGGAGTATAATACAGGATCAGTACAGGATAAGTAATGTAATGTATGTACACAGTGACAAGCAGAATAGTGAGTGCAGCTCTGGAGTATAATACAGGATATAACTCAGGATCAGTACAGGATAAGTAATGTAATGTATGTACACAATGACCTCACCAGCAGAATAGTGAGTACAGCTCTGGAGTATAATACAGGATATAACTCAGGATCAGTACAGGATAAGTAATGTAATGTATGTACACAGTGACCTCACCAGCAGAATAGTGAGTATAGCTCTGGAGTATAATACATGATATAACTCAGGATCAGTACAGGATAAGTAATGTAATGTGTATACACAGTGACCCCACCAGCAGAATAGTGAGTACAGCTCTGGAGTATAATACAGGATATAACTGAACTCCCACCATGGACCATTTATAATCATCTTATATAATACTGGTGTCTTGATGAAGTAAAGAAGACTTGGGGCTCGGGCCTAAGTGCAACTGGACCCTCTGCTCCCCGTAGAACTTCTGTTCTTATACCAAATAATGTGCTGTGGTATTTGACCGGGTATTATTATCTGCATATAACATTCATCATGTGGCTTTGGTCACCTGATCAGGTAGAGTTAGCCGCAGGAGGCTGCTCTGCCGCAGGGAGGTCTGCAGGATCTTCACCATCTCTAAGGGTTTGGAGTTCACCAGTCGAGGCATAAGATCCAGCAGCTTATCCACAAAACTGTCCTGCATGTGGGGGAGCTCCGAGATGAAGCACCTGGGAGGATGAAAAGGGAAACAGGACAAGATACTTGTCACAAATTCACTTCTATACTACATCGGTAAACTTACATTTATGCTGAAAATTTCTTAAAGGGGTACTCCGATGCTCCAGCATTCTGAACATTTTTCTCTGAATACTCGGAGACAGAGGCCGTGATTGTGACGTCACGGGCATGCCCCTCATGACGTCACACCACGCCTCCTCCATTCATGTCTATGGGCCGACACGCCCCCTCCCATAGACTTGAATGGAGGGGGTGTGCCCGTGACATCACGACCACTGCCACAGGAATCCAGCATTTGTTTAGTTTGCAGAGGCCCCAGCAGCGGAACTCCCACGATCAGACATCTTATCCTCCATCCTTTGGATAGGGGATAAGATGTCTGGCAGCGGAGTACCCCTTTAAATCAGTCATCACACAACTGATATGAATGCATACTCACCTTTGGAAAAAATCCACCTCCTGCAGGAACTGCTTACACATGCTGAACAGCGGCTCCTCCCTGCAGAACAGGAAAGTAGTATTATTATTTGTATAAAATTGGAATTATGACATTTTGCAATATACTTTCAGTATAAATTTTTCAGGGTTTTTAAATAAGCACTGTCACTTTAAATTTTTTTTACATGTTGTATGTAGAGTCATGTCAAAAAGTATAGACCAGTGTTCAAACCCCGACCGATCACTATGACTAGTTGGGAGAAGAGCGCGCTAAGTGTGTTCTCTCTCAACTCTGTACCACGTGACCAATTTACAATTTAAAGGGATACTCCGACGCTAAGACATCTTATCCCCTATCCAAAGGATAGGGGATAAGATGCCTGATCGCGGGGGTCCCACAGCTGTCACGCCCCCTCCATAGGCTTACACTGCGGGGGTGAAGCGTGACGTCACACGGGGGCGGAGCCGTGATGTCACTATGCTCCGTCCCCGTGATCACCAGTAATCAGACCCGGAGCGAGCATGCTCCGGGGGCTGATTCTAACGGGGTGCGGTGTGGAAGATCATGGGGGTCCCCAGCGCCGTGACCCCCACGATCAGGCATCTTATCCCCTATCCTTTGGCTAGGGGATAAGATGTCTTAGCGCCGGAGTACCCCTTTAAGTCTATGGGATTGTCTCACATAACTTGTGGACAGGTTAAGCCAATGTTTCCCAACCAGGGTGCCTCCAGCTGTTGCGTTTCCAGGTGTAATGTCCCTATAACATTCTACTATCCAGGGAGATCAGAGGGTTAAAGGGGTACTCCGCTGCTCAGCGTTTGGAACAACGCTCTGGTCCGAACGCTGGAGCTGGGAGCTCGTGATGTCATAGCCCCGCCCCCTCAATGCAAGTCTATGGGAGGGGGCGTGACAACTGTCACGCCCCCTCCCATAGACTTGCATTGAGGGGGCGGGGCTATGACATCACGAGCTCCCGGCTCCAGCGTTCAGAACAGTTTGTTCCAAATGCTGAGCAGCGGAGTACCCCTTTAAGTGTTGCGGTCTCTTGGGTCACTCACCCTTTGGTGGTCCGGGCGGTTACAAGGAGCTGGAGGGCGTTTGCCTGTAACCTCATGTGATGAATGATGGCCACTTGTCGGTTCTCCAGCCCACTGTACATGAACTCCATCTTGTACGTTTCTTCCAAAATCTGGACAAAGGGGAAACAAGAACCATAATTGGAAGCAGTCGTATTCCCAGTCCGTGCCCAATACACAGGGGGGTTCACAGGACTCCGCAGAGGCATGGCTGACAGTCTAGTTACTAAGGGAAGAACTCCCTAGCAACCAAACCTCAAGGACATCACCAGTAATACAGATAAATGATAGAATTCACCAAAATAGGAGACAGTGCTTCAAATACAGGTACGTTTTATTAAAATGGAAATAAAAAAAATTCTCTCTCTATCTCATATCTATCTAAATGTATAAATATTAGGGATCGGCCGATAATCACGATTTTGGGCATTATCGGTATCGGCAATTACCTTGCCGATAAGCCGATAATGCCCCGCACTGCGACCGCCCCCTCCTGACCCGACCCACCGCACTGCGACCGCCCCCTCCTGACCCGACCCACCGCACTGCGACCGCCCCCTCCTGACCCGACCCACCGCACCGCGTCGCACCCCCCACCGTACCGCCCCAGCCCCATTGCCTCCCCCATCTCCGGTTTTATAATTACCTGTTCCCAGGGCCCACGCTTCTTCTTGCTCCTGCTGCGTCCTGCGTTACGCTGTGCGCAGTGACGTGCGCGACGTGACGTCACCGTCAGTGCGCACAGTGACAGTTCAGGAAGACGCCACCGGAGCCAGATGTAGAGTGGACCCCGGGAACAGGTAATTATAAAACCGGGGATGGGGGGAGGCAATGGGGCCGGGGCGGTCGCGATGCGGCGGGTCGGGGAGGCGGTGATAGGACTCAGGACCCCCGGACAGGCAGGGGGAGAGAAGCGGGTGGCGGCGGCGGCAGTCTCTGGCACCGCAAAAGCCACTGCAGTGCATTGATTTTAAGCGCCCGCTTTAAATCAATGATCTGCAGCGGTGTCGCGGGGGGATAAATAGCCGATAACTTATACCGGAATATCGGTATAAGTTATCGGCTATCGGCACTAACCTCCACCGATTATCGGTATCGGCCCTAAAAAAACGATATCGGTCGATCCCTAATAAATATCCTAACAAAGGGCCCTTGTGGAAAGACATTCTGCAGTTTCTATTGCGTCCTGTGCCATCGGACCCGCCGCAGCAATGCCTTCCAGCGCTCCAGTCACCGCCTCTGATGACCTCTACATTACCGGTGCGGCCGCAGTCTTCACAAGACACTTACCAGAGTCGCAGCCGCAGCTTTAACAGTGAATGTCACCAGAGCGTACTAGGTGAGAACTTTCTGATTCAAGCTACATTCTATCCAGAATAATCTCAGTTATCAGGCTGAACCTCCAGGTTGTTTAAAGGGGTTCTCCACCATAATGTAATTTTAGTACGTACCTTGCAGACAGTAATGGACATGCTTAGGAAGGATCTGCGCTTATCTTGGGGCTAAATGGCTATGTTGTGAGATTACCATAATACTGAGGCTAGCTTTTTGTGAACTGGTATTTCCTGTTTGAGTTTCCTTCTTTTACCTACAAATCCCATAATTCCATTTTCCTCCAACCCACACGTCAGCCACCCCACCCATTGAAACATAAATGAGCTGCATCCATTCAAAAGACCTGTGGTTTTCAATCAGGGTGCCTACAGCTGTTGCACTAGTTGCAGATGGATCTCTCTCCCACCAAGCGATCCCTCCACCCATTGAAGCAGACAGGCTCCCTGTCATCAGCTGACTAGTGATGTCAGGTCTCGGCCGCATTGCAACCTGGGAAAAATCGGAGACAACAGTCATTTTGTATGCTGGTAAAAATAAATATTGGGGTGAAAATCACATAAGAATTGTGAGAAAACCGTCACACACAGGTACAGACACTATATTATGGACTACACTAACTTTACAGCCACTGTAGCATAGTAAAAACAAAAAAATTCCTGGAATACCCCTTTTAAATAAGTGGGACTTAGTATAAAGTTTGGCATTTACACCTTACATTCCAGATTACTGACTGCCAGAGTATGCAACAAATTCAGTGAATTAAGTGTTATAATATCTGTATTACATAGTATGCCTTATATATACCGTATTTTTCGCCGTATAAGACGCACTTTTTCTTCCTCAAAACTGGGGGGAAAAAGTCGATGAGTCTTATACGGCGAATACACCCCTATCGCGGTGGTCCCTGCGGCCATCAACGGCCGGGACCCGTGGCTAATACAGGACATCACCGATCGCGGTGATGCCCTGTATTAACCCTTCAGACGTGGCGATCAAAGCTGACCGCCGCGTCTGAAGGGAAAGTAACACTAACCCGGCTGTTCAGCGATTTCACCGCAGCGGTCCCGAACAGCCCGACTGAACAGCCAGCTTAGTGCTTACAGGACACCGGGAGGGACCTTACCTGCCTCCTCGGTGTCTTCTCCATTCAGGGATCCCCTGTATGGCCGGCGCTCTCCTTCCTCGTCATCACGTCGTCGCGTACGTGTGTCGGCGTGCGTAACGACGTGATGGCGGCGACGGAGAGCGAGGATACCCGGCCGGCAGCAGAGACGTTCCAGAGCGACGGGGACAGCGATGGAGCGACATCCAGGGCAGCGGTGACGGGTCCGGAGCGGCGAGTATTACCTACTATGCAGTGGTCTTCAATCTGCGGACCTCCAGATGTTGCAAAACTACATCTCCCAGCATGCCCGGACAGCCAACGGCTGTCCGGGCATGCTGGGAGTTGTAGTTTTGCAACATCTGGAGGTCCGCAGATTGAAGACCACTATTGGGTTCAAAATCTTAATTTGTTTTAGATTTTGCACCTATAAATTGGGTGCATCTTATACGCCAGTGCGTCCTATAGGGCGAAAAATACGGTAGTTGCCGATCATTTTTATACTATTATAAGGGCCCTGTGTTATGAGATTAATATAATATATATATATATTAATTTTCTTATTTCCATTTTAATAAAACGTACCTGTATTTGAAGCACGGTCTCATATTTTAGTGAATTCTATCACGTAACAGTATTACTGGTGATGTCCTTGAGGTTTGGATATATTTTGTATATACTTGTTTAGCCTTTTATGACACCTAGGGTATAGGTGAATATCCAATTTAACCTCGGATACAATCTAATTGTGAGCTGCACTACAATTAGATTTTTTACTCCCTAGAAACCCCAGTCTTTTCAATGGGAGGTTGTCAGGCTGGGTCCTGTCACGTAGTCTGTCTGGTGTCAGCCCATTTGTGCCAGGGCCACAGAGAACACTGGGGAGATGCCGGGCAACATGCAAAGCGAAAGTGCAGCCGCTTCAGTAGTTCTAATGGTACAGGTACTGCATTAGTAAAAGGGTGCCGCCCCCTTAAACATCTGAAGTCGATACCATACACCAGTGTTTTCCAACCAGGGTGCCTCCAGCTGTTGCAAAACTACAACTCCCAGCATGCCCGGACAGCCAACAGGTGTCCGGGCATGCTGGGAGTTGTAGTTTTGCAAAAGCTGCAGGCACCCTTGTTGGGAGACACTTGTCTACACTCATAATATAGCTTTGTCTTCTTCTCCTGCAGTCATCACGAATCCGGACTTTTTTACCTGTTTGACGGCCGTAGCAGCCAGAGAGTTCTGCTTCACATACAAGGGCGCCGCAAGGCTCCACAACTTCTCATTCAAAGCCTGGAAACCAGAGGGGGGAGAGAAAAAAATAAAATAAGCAGTCACATTACATTATTCTCTTAACCCCTTATGGACGCAGGGCGTACCTGTATGTCCTGAGTCCCATTTACGGGGTTTAAACCATTTTCACGAGCAGAGAACGGGTTAAACCTTACGGGCAGCCAGGACCCACGGCTAATACCGGGCACCGCCAATCGGGTCAATGCACGGCATTAACTCTTTAGACGCCACAATCATTTATTGTGGCGTCTAAAAGTGAAAGTAAAACTATCCCGGCGGGTCAGCGGAGCTGATTAGGACTATCGCGACAGAATCGCGATGTCCCGATCAGCTTACTGGACGACGGAGGGTCATCACCTGCCTCCTCCTCGTCCGATTGGCGATCTACTGCTCCAAGCCTGCTCCTGGAGCAGCAGAGTGCCAATAACACTAATCAATGCTATGATATGCTAAGGCATAGCATTGATCAGTGTATGCAATCAGAAGACTGCATGGTATAGCCCCCTGGAGGGGGGGGGGGCTAAAAAAATAAATAAAAGTAGATTTTTATACTTACTGTAAAATCTATTTCTCGGAGACTCATGGAGGGACACAGGAACCGTGGTGTATGCTGCTTGCCACTAGGAGGTTGACACTAGGCAAAAAAAGAAGTCTGCCCCTCCTGGCAGGATATACCCGCCGACTGACTCTGAGCTAATCAGTTTAGTTACAAAGCAGTAGGAGAGAGCCAAAAAGAGAGAAACAACATTGTCTGAGGAACAACCCAGACAAAAAAAATACAACAAAGACCCTCACCAAGAGACAACCAACCAAAACCTGGAAACCAACAACAGCTGATGGGTGGGTGCCATGTCCCCCAATGAAGCACCAAGAAATAGATTTTACAGTAAGTATAAAAATCTACATTGGGGGACACAGAAACCGTGGGACATCCTAAAGCAGTCCCTGGGGTGGGAATAACAAAATCTGAGCAAGAGGAAGTCAGGCGGAGGACTGAACCACCATCGCCTGCAAAACCTTGCGACCAAGTCCCGCAACGGCCGATGCAAAAGTGGTCACCTGATAGAACTTAGCAAAAGTGTGCACGGACGACCAAGTGGCCGCTTTGAACACCTGCACAGCAGAAGCCCTGTTCCGGACAGCCCAAGAGGCCCCCATGGAGCAGGTAGAGTTAACAGTAACTCGAAAGGGTAAAACCTTCCCTTTACAGCGGTACGCCTCCAAAATGGCCAACCAGATCCACCTGGAGATGGTCGCCTTAGAAGCAGGAAGACCCTTACGCTATCCATCGGGAATCACAAACAGCGAGTCACAGCGCCAAAAAGAAGAAGTGACCGACAGATAGGCCTTGAGGACTCAAACTAGGTCCAACTTATGGAGGGAGCGTTCCCGAGGATGGCAAAGGATTGGGACGGAAGGGAGGAGTCGGTCCAATGGATCACGAGCGCGTCTATGGCAAGTGCCAGAGGGTCCCGGGCTCTGGCCACAAAGAGGAACCTGAGGGTTCCGGCGGGAAGCAAACAGGTCCACGTCCGGAGTCCTCCAGCGGGAGCATGTTGCTGCAAACACCTCCGGATAAAGAGATCACTCCCCGTAGTCCGTCTCCTAATTGTCCACTCCCAAAATGAGTACTGCCGAAATAGAGGGAACGTAACACTCTGCCCATGCAAGAATCCTGGCTGCTTCCACCAGTGCCCCCCTAGTGATGGGCATAGGAAAATTGCCCTCAGTTTCAGAATGTTGATGGGGAGACGGGACTCCCAGGTCGACCAAAGGCCCTAGACCGTTCTGTCCTGGTACACTACTCCCCAGCCCAGGAGACTGGCATCGGTCGTCAAGACTGGAGGGGGAGAAAGGAACGACCCTCCCGGAGAAGAGGGGACTCAAGTCACCAAAGCAGGGAGTAGCGAACCCGAAGGGACGACCGGATTGGGGGGGGGGTTGGGGATGAAGAGATAGGGGAGACTTGTTGGCACAATCACGCCTTGGGACAGCAGGTTTTGTAGGGCAGACTGAAACGCCACAGCCAGGGCAGGGGACCTTGGAGGGCGGGACTGGAAAAACGATCCCGGGTAAAAGAACAAAAAACTCTATCCGGTAATCGTTGGTGACAACGTCCCTGACCCAGGCATCTGACACGTATGCAGCGCATACGTCCCGGAAAAGCCCCAGACGACCACCCACCCGAGGGGGAGCACCAAATGGGGGTGCCCCTTTAGGCAGAGGAAGGCTTGGCGGTACCGGGCTTCGAGGAAAAACAGCCTGACCGGGCACCAGACTTCCAAGGAGCCCTAGTTTTGAAGGAAGGCACTCCTGAGAAAGGAAGTTTCGTGAGAGAGCGCTTGGAAGCGGCGTCCGTGTTCCATGCCGCGTTCTGAGGAGAAGGATGCAGGAGCGCAGGGAGGAGTCAGCTGTGACCCCCAGAGCAACTGCTGGACAGGGATACGGCAAGGAGAGAATCATGTGACCGCAGAGACCCACGCTGCTATGGGATAGGATGCTTCCCTAAGCGTGCGCTGCCAATGATTGATGACACGCTGCATCATGCCAGGCCGCAAGAGGCAGGAGCATAAGGGGGACCCGGACCCAGAGTCGACCACCTGAAACTGACCGTTGGCGAGGGGGGGTTGACGGGACATACCTCATGTGCCGTGCCCCTACCTCGCAAGTGGGAGTCCAGGCAGCGCCATACTCCCGTCATTCCAACCTGTAAAAATAAAAAAAGGAGAAAAACTACTGACACTAAGCTAAAAACTGATTAGATCAGAGTCAGTGGGCGGGTATATCCTGCTGGGAGGAGCCGACTTCTTTGTTTGCCTAGTGTCAGCCTCCTAGTGGAATGCAGCCTATACCACGGTACCTGTGTTCCCCAATGTAGGCGACCAAGAAAAGAGAATACATGTGAATAAGCCCCCCCCCCCCCCATCCCTAATGAAAGCTTGAATCACCCCCGCCCCCTTTTTTCTATATTTTAAATAAGATAATGTAATAGAAAAAAAAATGTGGTACCGCCACGTGCATAAATGTCCAAACTATTAAACTATAAGGTTACCTAAACCGCTCGATGGAGTACACATAAAAAAAAAATTGTGAATTTTTGGTCACATCATATACCATAAAAAATAATAAAAAGCAATCAAAAAGTCCCATCAATACAAAAATGGTACCGATAAAAATTACAGACCACGGTGCAAAAATGAGCCCTCATACTGCCCCATATGCATAGAAATAAAAGAAGTTATAGGGGTCAGAAGATGACAATTTTAAACATACTAATTTTGGTGCATGTACACAGAGAAATTGGAGTTATAACACCACCTTAAGTATAAACATATAAATCTTTATTGAGATGTTTTACATAAAAAACATATAAATGCAAAAAATGAAGTAATGCAATGGAAATCCAACACAAAAATTATGAACACCAAAGTCCTAGAAAAAAACACCAAAGTCCTAGAAAAAAATACAACACAAACTCCCATGTGCCCCAATGACACCCATATATAAATGCAAAAAATGAAGTAATGCAATGGAAATCCAACACAAAAAAGCCTAGTCTTTTTTGTGTTGGATTTCCATTGCATTACTTCATTTTTTGCATTTATATATGGGTGTCATTGGGGCACATGGGAGTTTGTGTTGTATTTTTTTCTAGGACTTTGGTGTTCATAATTTTGGTGCATGTAGTTATAATTTTTTTTAACCCCTTGCCGCAAAACGCCGCTTATAAAAGGTGCTGCGGCACGGCATGATTATGAAGCGAGCTCAGGAGCTGAGCTCACATCATACCCGCACGGTCCCGACTGCTATCAGCAACCAGGACCAGTGGCTAATGCCGGACATCGCCATTCAGGCAGATGTCCGGCATTAACACTTTAGACGAGGCGATCAACGTTGGTCGCCGCGTCTAAAGTGAAAGTGAAAGCTTCCCGAGAGCTCAGTCAGGCTGATAGGGACCATCGCGGTGAAAACGCGATGTCCCGATCAGCTAGGACGCATCAGGAGGGCGCCTTACCTGCCTCCTGCGGGTCCGATCGGCAATAGATTGCTCCAAGCCTGAAATCCAGGCTTGAGCAATCAACTGCCGATAACACTGATCAATGCAATGCAATACAATGGCAGTGATCAGTGTATTGAATCAATGTACTGCATCTTATAGTCCCCTATGGGAGCTATAACATTGCAAAAAAATTAATTAATAAATAAATAAATAAAAAATGTAATAAAGATGATTTAACCCCTTCCCTAATAAAAGTCTGAATCACCCCCCTTTTCCCATAAAATAAAAAGCAATCATAAAGTTAGATCAAAACTAAAATGATACCGATAAAAACTTCAGATCGCGGCGCAAAAAAATTTACCTACATACCGCTCCGTACGAGGAAAAATAAAAACAGTTAAAGGGGTATTGGATAATCATAGGTGGAGACGTGAGGCGAAACAGAACGGGGATACAAAATCTGCTGCTGACAACAAGTGCAGGATGATGAGAAACTGCGGGCAGCATGAAACAGGGAGCACTCACAACACAGTATAGTCTACTCAAACAAAGAAAGAAATAAATAATAACAAAACTATGATCTACTCTGAAAATAATAAATGTGTATGTATTCTATATGTATTATATATATATATATATATATATATATATATATATATATATATATTTTAGTAAAAAAGTATATAAGTATATGTAATAATATTTATTTTCTTTAATCATATATAGTGTATATATATATATATATATATATATATATATACACACACACACAAAAAAAATTAAAAATATATTTTATAAATTTTTTGTATACATATTTATATCTAAAACTAAATTTTATATATATATATATATATATATATATATATATATATATATGTTAGATTGTAAAAATTATATATATATGTATATTGAAAAAAATACAATACATTTATTTATATTTTTTTATTTATTTATTTATGTTCAAAATAGATCCTAGTGTGTCGCGATCCCTACACCTGTTTCATGCTGCCCACGATTTCTCATCATCCTGCACTATACATATATATATTTTTCTATTGCTGGGATCATAGTAACTCGTCACGGGGGGGGGGTCCTGTGGTGCTTTGGAGGAAGTGCTGGTCCATGTAATGTCTCCTGTTATACGCAGTGGGGTCAGAGAAAGCTGAAATACAGGCACCTCAGAGGATCAGGACCAACCTTGATAAGCAGCAGGTGACAGCGCAGGTAGGTTGCCGAGAAGTCCGCCATGCCGGCCAGCTCCGACTGGAGCTCCCCTATTCTCTGCAGGTCCCTGGAGGAGGAGAAATTCTATGTGAATCCTACAAGACGACACTTTTCCCCTCTTACACCCCATCTATAGGATTAAGATGTAGGAGCCATTTACCGGATAGTGAACTCGAGAAGCTGCTGCGTCCCCTGGATATCCAGATTTTGCAGGTTGTGGACTCTCTCCAGGCTGTTCTGCAGAAACTGCTGGGAAGGGTCCTCAGGAGAAGACTGGTGCTCCAGATTTGGGATCCAGGACCATTTTACTCCGGGCAGCTAAGGGATAGAGAAGGAGGAGATGTAAAGATGGATTTAAAGGGGTACTCCAGTGAAAAACTATTTTTTTTTAAATCAACTTGTGCCAGAAAGTTAAACAGATTTGTAAATTACTTCTATTAAAAAATCTTAATCCTTCCAGTACTTATCAGCTGCTGTACACTACAGAGGAAGTTGTGTAGTCCTTTCCAGTCTGACCACAGTGCTCTCTGCTGCCACCTCTGTCCGTGTCAGGAACTGTCCAAAGCTGGATAGGTTTGCTATGGAGATTTGGTCCTGCTCTGGACAGTTCCTGACATGGACAGAGGTGTCAGTAGAGAGCACTGTGGCCAGACTGGAAAGAACTACACAACTTCCTGTGGAGCATACAGCAGCTGATAAGTACTGGAAGGATTAAGATTTTTAATAGAAGTCATTTACAAATCTGTTTAACTTTCTGGCACCAGTTGATTTAAAATAAAATTATTTTTCACCGGAGTACCCCTTTAAGTGAGCCACAGCACAAGTCTGCAGAGCCAAGGTTCCCAGAATGCCTTGCAATGGCTGCAGCATGACATGGTGCACCTGCCTTGTCCTGATCTTTGTGCTAACCCTATGCATCCATTATATCAGTGTTTTCCAACCAGTGTGCCTCCTGCTGTTGCAAAACTACAACTCCCAGCATGTGCGGACAGCCAACAGCTGTCTGGGCATGCTGGGAGTTGTAGTTTTGCAACAGCAGGAGCAAAAATGGTTGGGATAGACTGTATATCTTGGCATCCAAAATGCAACCCCACCCCCTCTTAAAGGGGTACTCCGGCCCTGAGACATCTTATCCCCTATCCAAAGAATAGGGGATAAGATGCCTGATTGCAGCATCGCTCCGGTTCTGATTACTGGCGATCACGGGGACGGAACATAGTGACGTCACAGCTCCGCCCCCGTGTGACGTCACGCTTCGCCCCCTCAATGCAAGCCTATGGCTTGCATTGAGGGGGGCGGAGCGTGACGTCACACGGGGGCGGGGCCGTGATGTCACTATGCTCCGGGGGCTGATTCTAGCGGGGTGCGGTGTGGAAGATCATGGGGGTCCCCAGTGGCGGGACTCCCGCGATCAGGCATCTTATCCCCTATCCTTTGGATAGGGGATAAGATGTCTTAGCGCCGGAGTACCCCTTTAACAACTATTGTTCCAACTATTGTTTCGCCATATTAAATGCCCCGCTGGACCCCCCATTTCCAGAGGTTACTCACAGTCAGAGCAGGAACCAGATGGCAGAGACTGTCCCGCAGGTAGGAATAGTGGCGGAACGTGTGGTCGGAGAACAGAGCCGGCATGGTGGGGCAAGTCTTCGCCGCGTTGAATATCAAAACCAAAACCGCTATATCTGATACACATCCGCTAAGGTCTGATGACTAAATTTCCATTCAGTGACAGCAAGCAGAAGTCTTACAAGCAAAAAAATTCATATGGTACATACAGTATATTACAGATATATAGAGTGGTGGTATTGCCATGAGATGACATCACTTTAAGAACAATGCAGGTCCCAACTCTGGGACCCCCCGACTGATAAGAATGAAGGGGCTGCTGCACTGGTTTTTCCCTGTGTAGCAGATCCCAGCAACCCAGATAAAGCAAGGACTTTAAAGAATACCTGTCATGATCTTGTTAAATGTTATAATCCTCCCAGGTCACTGCCCCCATCATGATAAACCACCCCCGGCCTTTATTTGTATTATTTGTTCGTTTTCTACATTGTATCGCTCTGTATTTTTGGCTCAGTCTCTGACTGAGAAGGGGCGTTCCCCAGCAGGCGTGACATCATCTGAAGCCATACAGGGGGGGAACCAGGTATCGGGGGGGGGGGGGGACTCCATTAGATAATAAAACCCCTGAAAGAGTATGTTCACAAGCACAGGATCTGCTGCATATTTTCTGCTGCCTATTTTGAATAAGCAGCAGAAAAAAAATCCAATACGTGTGAACATATTCTGGACCCTAAAAACTTCCCTCTTATCCACATGTTGAGGGATAAGTGTCTGACCTCTAGAACTAGGGATCGACCAATTATCAGTTTGGCCGATATTATCGGCCGATATTCACCATTTTGGGCGTTATCGGTATCGGCAACTACCTTGCCGGTAATCCGATAATGCGCCGCCGGGAACAGGTAATTATAAAACCGGGGATGGGGGAGGCAATGGGGCAGTGGCCGGGGCGGTGGTGGTGGGGGGGGGGGGGAAGGGGGGGGGTCAGTCGCGGTGGCGGTGATAGGACTCAGGAGGACCCCCGGACAGGCAGGGGGAGAGAAGCGTGTGGAGGCGGCGGTCTATGGCACCGCAAAAGCCGCTGCAGTTCATTGATTTAAAGCGCCCGCTTTAAATCAATGATCTGCAGCGGTGTCGCCAGGGGGATAAATAGCCGATAACTTATACCGGAATATCGGTATAAGTTATCGGCTATCGGCCCTAACCTCCACAGATTATCGGTATCGGCCCTAAAAAAAAAAAATCAATATATGTCGATCCCTATCTAGAACTTCCCTGGATCTTTAAAACAGGGTCCCAGAGATACCCAAGCATTGTATTAGGGTAGCTCCAGCGCTCCAATAGACAATACATGCAGTGGGGAGAGTCAGGGCCCATTCGGAAGATTGTGGGGGAGCCCCAGAGTTTAGACCGTCCATAAACAGCCATTTATGCCCTATCTTGGGGATAGGTTTTTATGTGCCCCAAATATCTCCTAAAGGACAAACACCCTGTATCACACACATCATAATTTATAGGTGCGTATAATGGATACACGCTGGATCATCCATATCAGGTTCTGGAGTATCGAAGAAGGGGTGTGTGCTCAGGAGATCGGGTACCAGGGACAGGACCAGGGTGGGGTGTCTGCTGCCCAGGAACTTCAGACATCTGCAGAATGAGAACAATATAAAAGGATTAAAGAGTGCCCGTAATGATCTTGTTAAATGTTCTAATCCTCTCAGTTCCTCCCATCATGATAAACCATCCCCTGCCTTTATTTTTTAGTTTTCTACCTTGATATCGCTCTGTATTTTCTGCTCAGTCTCAGTCAGAGTCACAGACTGGGAAGGGGCGTTCCCCAGCAGGCGTGACATCATCTGAAGCCGTACAGGGGAGAACTTCCTCCCTCACTCTGCTACACACAGCCCAGAGCAGTTCAGTGTGAGATGTGCTATGATTGGCTAAGGCAGCACCCTCCCCCCCTCAGCACTCCAGACTGCATTTCCTGTGACATGTCAAAAGTTTTTCTAAGTGACACTTTCAATCTGTCAACAGCGACACCTGATAAATGCCGGTTTATCAAATTATTTGTATTCTGGGATGCTGTACTGCAGGAATTTCCCTGTATTGGCGAAGTTAGCCGTCTGATAAAACAATTGAACAAATCCTTTAAAGGGGAATTCCTGGAATTAATTTTTTTATGTGACTATGCTACAGCGGCTGTAAAGTTAGTGTAGTCCATAATATAGTGTCTGTTAGAGATCGACCGATTATCGGTTTGGCCGATATTATCGGCCGATATTCACGATTTTGGACGTTATTGGCAATTAGCTTGCCGATAATCCGATAATGTCTCGCACCGCACGCCACCCCATTGCCTCCCCCATCCCCGGTTTTCTAATTACCTGTTCGCGGGGTCCGCGATACTTCTGGCTCCTGCGGCGTCCTGCGTTACGTTGTGCGCTGCGCAATGACGAGTGACGTCAGTGACAGCACAATGACAGCACAGGACGGGAGCCAGAAGTAGCGCGGGCCCCGGACCCCGGGAACAGGTAATTATAAAACTGGAGATGGGGGAGGCAATGGGGCAGCGGCGGTGGGGGGTGGTGATGGGGGTTAGCGGCTGTGGTTGGGAGGACCCCCGGACAGGCAGGGGGAGAGAAGCAGGTGGCGGCGGTCTCTGGCCCAGTAAAAGCCGCTGCAGTTCATTGATTTAAAGCGCCCGCCACCTGATTGATTTAAAGGGCTCGGTGGTGAAATAGCCGATAACAGATTATCGGTATCGGCCCTAAAAAAAAAAAAATCGATATCGGTCGATCCCTAGTGTCAGTACCTGTGTGTGATGATTTTCTAACAATTCTTCTGTGATTTTCACCACAATATTTATTTATACCAGCATACAAAATGACTGTTGTCTCAGATTTTTCCCAGGTTGCAATGCGGCCAAGAACTGACATCACTAGTCAGCTGATGACAGAGAGCCTGTCTGCTTCAATGGGTGGAGGGATCGCTTGGTGGGGGGGGAGAGAGATCAATCCGCATCTAATGCACAGGTCTTTTGAATGGATGCAGCTCATTTATGTTTTAATGTGTGGGAGGGAGGAAAATGGAATTATGGGATTTGTAGGCAAAAAGAAGAAAACTCAAACAGGAAATACCAGTTCACAAAAAGCTAACCACAGTATTATGGTAATCTCACAACATAGCGATTTAGCCCCAAGACAAGCGCAGATCCTTCCTGAGCATGTCCATTACTGCCTGCCAGGTACAGACTAAAATCACCTTATGGTGGAGAACCCCTTTAAACACTGATAATACATGTGTGATAGTTACTTCCAGATGGACTCCCGGTCTGTGGGGTACTTGGAGAGGTTCTTCAGAAGTTCCACCAGGGCGAGGTGAATACATTCCTTTGTGGAGACGTTTGTACAACACAGCAGCTCATGTAAAGCCTCGCGGATGTCCCTGGAAGAGTCCTAGAGAAGACACGTAAGGAACATGGCATTTCACAGACGGCCGTAGATGGGACAACTTGATCCACAGTTTGCATTGCTAACACTAGTCATTATAGGTATGGCCAGGATTAAAGGGGTACTCCACTGGAAAACATATTTTTTATTTTTTTTAAACTGGTGCCAGAAAGTTAAACAGATTTGTAAATTACTTCTATTTAAAAAAAAATCTTAATCCTTCCAGTACTCATCAGCTGCTGTATGCTACAGAGGAGGTTCTTTTCTTTTGGAATTTATTTTCTGTCTGACCACAGTGCTCTCTGCTGACATTTTAGGAACTGTCTTGAGTAGGAGCAAAATCCCCATAGCAAACTTCTCCTGCTCTGGACAGTTCCTGACATGGCCAGAGGTGTCAGCAGAGAGCACTGTGGTGAGACTGGAAAGGAAATCCGAAATGAAAAGAATTTCCTCTGGAGCATACAGCAGCTGATAAGTACTGGAAGGATTAAGATTTTTTTTTTTTTTTTTAAGTAGAAGTCATTTACAAATCTGTTTAACTTTCTGGGACCAGTTGATTTAAAAAATAAATAATGTTTTCCAGTGGAGTGCCCCTTTTAAGAGCAGTGTTTCCCAACCAGGGTGCCTCCAGTTGTTGCAAAACTACAACTCCCAGCATGCCCGGACAGCCGTTGGCTGTCCGGGCATGCTGGGAGTTGTAGTTTTGCAACAGCTGGAGGCACCCTGGTTGGAAGGATGAAATAGAAATCTCCTTTGTCCTGCTGAGAGTCTAACGTAGGGGGAAGGAGCTGCCCATTCCCCAACCTGAGACTAAGGCATCTCCATTAAAGGAAAACGGTCATCAACACTAAACCCAATACACTGGATTATAATGTGGGTGAACAGGATCCCAAAGAGGGGGGACACCAATCGTGTCATTCAATTCCATTGTTCTTGACTAGGAGGCATTCTGCTGCCATAGGGAAACACGTAAACATCAGTCACTTCAAAATACAATGTGTTAAAGCCCCTTAAAAAATACACTAACAGTGGCCCCTTTAGTTACAATATTAATTGGATTCAGGACGACTATTGTATGTTGAGACCATAACCTGGTAATTGCTACGGAAGCCCCAAAAATAAAATAAAAAAGTTTGGGGATTAAAGAAAAATAAGTAGATAACTACCATAATACATATAAAGCAAATCCTTACATATAAAAGTAATAAAGATCTGCTGGGAGCTGTAATCACTGTCTATGTAGAGGACAGAAGCTTCTTCAGGGTCCTGTACAGAGCACAGTGTCCTAAAAAAGTAACATGGAGCCACCTCACCTGGTGTCCAAAGGAGCAGGTAACCCTGGGACAGGAAAAGAGTACAGAACATGTAGTACCTCCCTGTACTGTAGGGGGCGCTACCAGACACCAGTAAGTGCATACACTTCTGTACCACTCTTTACCTGTATTACTGAACATGTAATACCTCCCTGTACTGTAGGGGGCGCTACCAGACACCAGTCAGTGCATACACTTCAGTAATACAGGTAGAGAGTACAGAACATGTAATACCTCCCTGTACTGTAGGGGGCGCTACCAGACACCAGTCAGTACATACACTTCAGTAATACAGGTAAAGAGTGGTAAAGAACATGTAATACCTCCTTGTACTGTAGGGTGCGCTACCAGACACCAGTCAGTGCATACACTTCAGTAATACAGGTAAAGAGAAGTACAGAACATGTAATACCTCCCTGTACTGTAGGGGGTGCTACCAGACACCAGTCAGTGCATACACTTCAGTAATACAGGTAAAGAGTGGTACAGAACATGTAATACCTCCCTGTACTGTAGGGGGCGCTACCATACACCAGTCAGTGCATACACTTCAGTAATACAGGTAAAGAGTACAGAACATGTAATACCTCCCTGTACTGTAGGGGGCGCTACCATACACCAGTCAGTGCATACACTTCAGTAATACAGGTAAAGAGTACAGAACATGTAATACCTCCCTGTACTGTAGGGGGCGCTACCATACACCAGTCAGTGCATACACTTCAGTAATACAGGTAAAGAGCATGCTTGAAAAAGGCTCCAGGAGGAGCTGAAACGTTGTAATGCTGACATGAGATATTAAATCACTTATTTTGTTGGAGTGCTGCGCCTGTATCTGGTTTTTATCTTGGATGGACTCTGATCAAGTCCTTTGGGACGCTGGCACCAATTTTTTGGTTGGACTGGATAAGTAGTGCTGCTTTATTTTGGGATTATGAATATATATATATATATATATATATATATATATATATATATATATATATATATATATATATATATTTTTATTATTATTATTATTTTTTTTATAAATACATTTTAGATTAAAAAAAATAAAAAAAATAGATATTAAAATAACAATCCGTGTGTATTGTTCACTAGTGTTGAGCGGCATAGGCCATATTCGAATTCGCGAATATATGGACGAATATTCGTCATATATTCGCGTTTTATTTTCGCATATGCAAATATTCGCGTTTGCGAAAATTAACATATGCGAAAATTTGCATATACAAAAACCTGTAAAAGCAGAAATTCGCATATGCGAAAATTAACATATGCAAATTTTCGCATATGCGAAAATTCGCACGCCAGTCTCACACAGTAGTATTACAGCCTTCTTTACACCACACAAGCTGGAAGCAGAGAGGAATGATCACTGTGATGTGTACTGTGAAAAAAAAAAAAATAAATAAATAAATAAATAAATAAAAAAAAACGAATATTCGTAATTACGAATATATAGTGCTATATTCGCGAATATGCGATATTCGCGAATAAAATTCGTATTGCGAATATTCGCGAGCAACACTATTGTTCACCTCTAGCACAGCCAGCACAGTGTCCAGCTGATCCTCCCGGAGGGTTATGTTGTCTGAGATCTTGCGCATGGTGTGTATGGATTGCAGCCGCACTTCTTCTATCTCATCATTGAACATGTCCACCAGGAAATCTAAGCACTTCTCTGCGAAGGGGCGGGAGGAGCGAGCCAGGAGACACAGGGATTCCACCGCCGCGATCCTCACCTCTATAGTAAACCAAAAAGTGATCAGCGGAGACAACAACCGGTTAATACTGTATAGTCTTCACCCCCTCAGTTTTATTATCAGCACCATAGACATGCATTAGAATGTTCTGCAGCTTTACCCCCTGCGATCAGATACTTATAGGGGATACGTTTTTTAAACCGTACCCGTCAGATACAACAACAAATAATAATTTTTAATATATCACTCGGTACCTAATCCTGACCATGTACAGTGGTCCCTCAACATATGATATTAATTGGTTCCAGGAGAACCATCATATGTTGAAACCATCATATGTCGAGTACATATGTCTATGTAAAAATGGTAATTGGTTCTGGGGCCTCGGAACCATTGTATGTTGAATACATATCTCTATGGGAAACTGCTAATTGGTTCTGGGATGACCATTGTATGTGGAGTGTATGGGGAGTGTTTAACAAACCAGGGTGCCTCCAGCTGTTGCACAACTACAACTCCCAGCATGCATGTACAGCCATTGACTGTCTGGGCATGCTGGGAGTTATAGTTTTGCAACAGCTGGAGGCACACTGATAGGGAAACATTGATATATGGGGTGTATAGTGTGTAAATGTATTGTATGTGATGTGTGACATCGCATACAGTACTGTACAGTTCTTTAAATACCTTCAGGGGGGAACAGAATGTCCTCCATTACGATCCTGCCGACTACAGCTCTATAGGAAAGGAAGGGGAGCAGCTCATTGGATGCCTGCAGCAAGATGCTGCAGGCTATTGGCTATAGCTGCACTGGGGGGCGGGGCTTACACGGAGCTCACAGTGGAAGCCTATATGAGTTAGCAGGACAGCATGTGAGTAACAGGAGGCAGAACGGGGCACACGGGGCACATTAAACAACTATCTGTCAGTTGGTGAAGTTGTCAGCGCTGTCAGATCGCTGTTTGTACGATGGCCCCGACACACAGCAGCATCATATATCGATGCTGCCTTCAACATACGATGGGCTCTGAGAGGCCATCATATGTTGAAATGATCATATGTCGAGGCCATCATAAGTCGAGGGGTCACTGTACATCTAATTTTTATGTGTCTAGAACCTTTATTTTTTTATTACATTTAATTTAGCTCACTAGTCTGAATTCCCCTCAAAGGAAGGGGGCGTGGCCTCACTGTGCAGGTCTCCTCCCCCTCCCATGCCACCTCACTCCTGCTGGGTAAGGCTGAATGGGGCTGTCTCTGACAGCCCCATTCACCCTTTTTTACGGGGTCACCAGAGACCCGACTGACTCGGAATCGCCGGTCCGAATAGAGGTCTCAGGACCCCCCAGGGGTTTGCAGGGGGTGCCTGCTGATAGACATTAGCAGTCATCCCTGTCTGGTCCCCGCCCAGCGGGGACCGGAATTCCCACAGGCGTACAGGTACACCCTGGGTCCTTAAGTACCAGGGCGCCGGGGCGTACCTGTACGCCCTGGGCCCCTAAGTGGTTAAAGAGGCACTGTCATTATGAAAAACTTTTTATATTTGTCGTACTACTGATAAGATGACTTTTTTAAATATACATTTAAAAAAGTAAAAATTTTACTTTAAAAAATAAAAAACGAAAATAGCCGCCACTAGGGGTAATCTATATTTATGCAGACAGACTACTCTGTATTTTGCAGCATACTGGATACCGGCCGTAAAGTGAGTTGGTTTCCAGTATAGGAGATCACTATTGCACCACTACAGCCTTCAGATGTTCCTAAACTACTCCATGATGGGAGTTGTAGTTTTGTAACAGCTGGAGATACAATCTTTGTAAAACTGTGTTAGAGCTGTGTATTCTCCAGCTGTGTGCCTCCAGCTCTTGCAAAACTACAGACAAAGGATGTGTGGGCATGCTGGGAGTTGTAGTTTTGTAACAGCTGAAGGCAACCCTGATCTAACACAGTGCTTTATTAACACTGCAGCTCCAGCTGTTGCAATACAAAACTACAACTCCTAGCATGCTTGAACAGCCAAAGCTTTCTGGCTCCTGAATGACAAAGAAGCTGATCAGACATTCAGGAGTCTGTGAAAGCTGAATGACACACATAGTGAGAGCTATGATGATTAGCATCCAGCTTTACTAGGAACAGATAGAAAATGTGTGAATAAAAACTACTGTGCAGTGATTTGCAGACTGCCAGGCTGCTCCCAGACTCAGAGCAGATGAGTCATCACAGTGAGGTAAAGAGATGGACACGCCCCCTCTGCAAGGCAAGAACACAAAGCAAGTGAGCGAGATATAAATGCTGTAGAGTTCCACAATAGAGTAACAGAAAAAGATATCCGGCACTGTTGTGATTCCTTCCTAAAGTGTAAGCATATGCTGCTGATTTAATGCTGAGTCCAAAGATCAATGTAGGTGGTGCTTCACGCTGAGATAAGACAAGTGAATAACGGAACACATAAGAAAAAGAATTACGGAGCAGCTCACCAGTTCCAGGAGATCAGACATGTAACATCGCAGTCAGGCGGTTGGAGGACGGGGAGGCTGAGATGTTACGGGGGAGAATCAGACGTCAGGGCCACAGCCGTATCACACCCTTTGGTGCTTCGTCAGGCCCCTGTCAGGGGTAATATCTATCTGGGGGCCTGTACACAAATTGGGAACCCCTACCTGATCATCAGGTAGGGCTCCCCAGTAGGTTGACAGGCCCCCAGATAGATATTACCCCCATCAGTGATGGGGATCATATCTATCTGGGGCCTCTATATCTACTGGGGAGCATGATGGGGGGCATTATACGTGAGGGGCGCATGATGGGGGGCATTATACGTGAGGGGCGCATGATGGGGGGCATTATACGTGAGGGGCGCATGATGGGGGGCATTATACGTGAGGGGCGCATGATGGGGGGCATTATACGTGAGGGGCGCATGTGAGGGGCGCATGATGGGGGCATTATATGTGAGGGGCGCATGATGGGGGCATTATATGTGAGGGGCGCATGATGGGGGCATTATATGTGAGGGGCGCATGATGGGGGCATTATATGTGAGGGGCGCATGATGGGGGCATTATATGTGAGGGGCGCATGATGGGGGCATTATATGTGAGGGGCGCATGATGGGGGCATTATATGTGAGGGGCGCATGATGGGGGCATTATATGTGAGGGGCGCATGATGGGGGCATTATATGTGAGGGGCGCATGATGGGGGCATTATATGTGAGGGGCGCATGATGGGGGCATTATATGTGAGGGGCGCATGATGGGGGCATTATATGTGAGGGGCGCATGATGGGGGCATTATATGTGAGGGGCGCATGATGGGGCATTATATGTGAGGGGCGCATGATGGGGGCATTATATGTGAGTGGCACATGATGGGGGCATTATATGTGAGTGGCACATGATGGGGCAATATATGTGAGGAGCACATGATGGGGGCATTATATGTGAGGGGCACATGATGGGGGCATTATATGTGAGGGGCGCATGATGAGGGCATTATATGTGAGGGGCGCATGATGGGGCAATATATGTGAGGAGCACATGATGGGGGCATTATATGTGAGTGGCACATGATGGGGCAATATATGTGAGGAGCACATGATGGGGGCATTATATGTGAGGGGCACATGATGGGGGCATTATATGTGAGGGGCGCATGATGAGGGCATTATATGTGAGTGGCACATGATGGGGCAATATATGTGAGGGGCGCATGATGAGGGCATTATATGTGAGTGGCACATGATGGGGCAATATATGTGAGGAGCACATGATGGGGGCAATATATGTGAGGGGCACATGATGGGGGCATTATATGTGAGGGGCGCATGATGAGGGCATTATATGTGAGGGGCGCATGATGAGGGCATTATATGTGAGGGGCGCATGATGGGGGCATTATATGTGAGGGGCGCATGATGAGGGCATTATATGTGAGGGGCGCATGATGGGGGCATTATATGTGAGGGGCGCATGATGGGGGCATTATATGTGAGGGGCGCATGATGGGGGCATTATATGTGAAGGGCGCGTGATGGGGGCATTATATGTGAGGGGCGCATGATGGGGGCATTATATGTGAGGGGCGCATGATGGGGGCATTATATGTGAGGGGCGCATGATGGGGGCATTATATGTGAGGGGCGCATGATGGGGCATTATATGTGAGGGGCGCATGATGAGGGCATTATATGTGAGGGGCGCATGATGGGGGCATTATATGTGAGGGGCGCATGATGGGGGCATTATATGTGAGGGGCGCATGATGGGGGCATTATATGTGAGGGGCGCATGATGGGGGCATTATATGTGAGGGGAGCATGATGGGGGCATTATATGTGAGGGGAGCATGATGGGGGCATTATATGTGAGGGGCACATGATGGGGGCATTATATGTGAGGGGCGCATGATGGGGGCATTATATGTGAGGGGCGCATGATGGGGGCATTATATGTGAGGGGCGCATGATGGGGGCATTATATGTGAGGGGCGCATGATGGGGGCATTATATGTGAGGGGAGCATGATGGGGACATTATATGTGAGGGGAGCATGATGGGGGCATTATATGTGAGGGGCACATGATGGGGGCATTATATGTGAGGGGAGCATGATGGGGGCATTATATGTGAGGGGCGCATGATGGGGCATTATATGTGAGGGGAGCATGATGGGGGCATTATATGTGAGGGGCGCATGATGGGGGCATTATATGTGAGGGGAGCATGATGGGGGCATTATATGTGAGGGGAGCATGATGGGGGCATTATATGTGAGGGGCGCATTATATGTGAGGGGCACATGATGGGGGCATTATATGTGAGGGGAGCATGATGGGGGCATTATATGTGAGGGGCGCATTATATGTGAGGGGCACATGATGGGGGCATTATATGTGAGGGGCACATGATGGGGGCATTATATGTGAGGGGAGCATGATGGGGACATTATATGTGAGGGGAGCATGATGGGGACATTATATGTGAGGGGAGCATGATGGGGGCATTATATGTGAGGGGCGCATGATGGGGGCATTATATGTGAGGGGCACATGATGGGGGCATTATATGTGAGGGGCGCATGATGGGGGCAATATATGTGAGGGGCACATGATGGGGGCATTATATGTGAGGGGCACATGATGGGGGCATTATATGTGAGGGGCACATGATGGGGGCATTATATGTGAGGGGCACATGATGGGGACATTATATATGAGGGGCACATGATGGGGGGCATTATATGTGAGGGGCACATGATGGGGGCATTATATGTGAGGGGCACATGATGGGGGCATTATATGTGAGGGGCACATGATGGGGACATTATATATGAGGGGCACATGATGGGGGCATTATATGTGAGGGGCACATGATGGGGACATTATATGTGAGGGGCACATGATGGGGGCATTATATGTGAGGGGAGCATGATGGGGGCATTATATGTGAGGGGCACATGATGGGGGCATTATATATGAGGGGCACATGATGGGGGCATTATATGTGAGGGGTGTATGATGGGGGCATTATATGTGAGGGGCACATGATGGGGGCATTATATATGAGGGGCACATGATGGGGGCATTATATGTGAGGGGGGGCATGATGGAGGCATTATATGTGAGGGGCACATGATGAGGACATTATATGTGAGGGGTGCATGATGGGGGCATTATATGTGAAGGGCGCATGATGGGGGCATTATATGTGAGGGGCGCATGATGGGGCATTATATGTGAGGGGCGCATGATGGGGCATTATATGTGAGGGGCGCATGATGGGGGCATTATATGTGAGGGGCGCATGATGGGGCATTATATGTGAGGGGCACATGATGGGGGCATTATATGTGAGGGGCGCATGATGGGGGCATTATATGTGAGGGGCGCATTATATGTGAGGGGCACATGATGGGGGCATTATATGTGAGGGGCACATGATGGGGGCATTATATGTGAGGGGCACATGATGGGGGCATTATATGTGAGGGGCACATGATGGGGGCATTATATGTGAGGGGCACATGATGGGGGCATTATATGTGAGGGGCACATGATGGGGGCATTATATGTGAGGGGCACATGATGGGGGCATTATATGTGAGGGGCGCATGATGGGGGCATTATATGTGAGGGGCTCATGATGGGGGCATTATATGTGAGGGGCGCATGATGGGGGCAATATATGGTAGAGGGCGCATGATGGGGGCAATATATGGTAGAGGGCGCATGATGGGGGCAATATATGGTAGAGGGCGCATGATGGGGGCATTATATGTGAGGGGCACATGATGGGGGCATTATATGTGAGGGGCACATGCGGCACAGCCTCACCCAGCCTCTACCTCCAGTGGCCCCCAGATAATTTGAGTTTGAGACCCCTGCCATAGAACAGCTGCACATGACCCCATTCATTCTCAGTCTCTTGCAGTCCTAATTCATCCTCTTCAGTATTGTTGTCAGAAACTTCAGTTGTTTTGTAGTTATGTATATTGACCCAGGAGAACAAAATGTTATAAGCACCTAACTTTCTAAGAACACTGGGTGGTAAATCATTTAGTTATGTGATTATACAGAAGTTTAATATCCGTGTTTCCCAACTAGACTGCCTCCAGCTGCTGTTGCAAAACTACAACTCCCAGCATGCTCGGACAGTAACCAGATATGAACTGAAAAAAAAAAAAAAGTCTCCTTTCTAATAAGTGGAAAAAAGTGAACTAGTGCTCCTAGCAGACAGAATTAAAGGGGTTATCCAGGAAAAAAACTTTTTTTTTTTAATCTATATCAACTGGCTCCAGAAAGTTAAACCAATTTGTAAATTAGGTCTATTAAAAAAAATGTTAATCCTTCCATTACTTATCAGCTTCTGAAGTGGAGTTGTTCTTTTCTTTCTGACAACAGTGCTCTCTGCTGACATCTCTGCTTGTCTCTGGAACTGGTCAGAGCAGGAGCAAATCCCCATAGCAAACATCTCCTGCTCTAGACAGTTCCCGAGACAAGCAGAGGTGTCAGCAGAGAGCACTGTGGTCAGAAAGAAAAGAACAACTCAACTTCAGCAGCTGATTAGTACTGGAAGGATTAACATTTTTTTAATAGAAGTTATTTACAAATCTGTTTATCTGGAGCCAGTTGATAGATAGATTATATATATATATATATATATATATATATATATATATATATATACACACACATACACATATATATATATACACACATATATATATATATATATATATATATATATATATATATATAAAAAATCCTGGAATACCCCTTTAAAGCATACCTGTCAATTTAAAAACAAAATTAAAATAAATTCACTGATGAAGGGAACAAGACAGCTACAAAGACTTACAATAGAAGTCTGTCCTGGTCACATGACACAGACCCAGGAAAGAACATGCAGAGCTTCTACTTCTCCCATTTCATTCCCATAATCGCTCGGGGTCTGCACACTTAGACCCCGACCTATTTCTTTTTCTTTTCATAACAATGCTCATTTAAGAACGCACACTAAGAAACATGAGTCCTCCTACCATACATCTCATCCTCCAGGCCATGGACGAAAGCTCCGCAGGCCCCGGACTCTATCAGGTTCACAGCCTCAGTATCCAGCTCCTCCCGGGGGGCATCATCCCCCCACTTTCTGCCGCTGGAGAACTCCCCAGAGCTGTACAACTCTTTTGCACGTTCATGAGCTGTTCTCTTCCTCTGTGTGACAAGAAAAAACAAACATGAGGTTCACGTGAAGCTTTGACCGAGAACCACAATATTGAGAAAGATCTTACCCGTACGCACTCAGCCGTATTCGGGAACCGCATTTAATGCAGGTCTATGAGCCGACCGGAGTGAACCGCAGCCTCCGGTCGGCTTCGTTTTTGGCCGTATGCGGTTTCCCGACCGCAGACAAAAATGTGGTCGACGGCGTTTTTGCCTACGGTCGGGAAACCGCATACGGACGAAAACGAAGCCGACCGGAGGCTGCGGTTCACTCCGGTCGGCTCATAGACCTGCATTAAATACGGTTCCCGAATACGGCTGAGTGCGGGCGCCGCGATTAAGCTCCGCCCCCCTCCTCCCAGGAACTACAGGAACCGTAGTTACAAAACGTGGTGTGAACCCAGCCTAACCGGTCCCCGACGTTTCGGGCCGTCCTCTTCATGCTCCGCTGCATGGTTATCGCTCTCAGTCGTCATCACGTCGCCGCGCACGCTGTCCCGTCATCCAATAGGAGCGGCGCGTGCAGCGAAGTGATGATGGGTTTGGAGAGCGACGATCCTGTATAGCGGTGACGGTCTGGAGGGCCGGGGACACGCGAGTATAACTTTCTATATTACTATTTCACGGATCCCTCAACATACGATGGATACAAGTAACGATGATTAATTTGGAACAAATTACCATGGTATGTTGAGGGATCACTGTATACATATATATATTTTTTTAAACCAAACAAAGTTTTGCTAAATATATTCACCATACACTTACCCTAAGATCCGACATAAGTTTCTTATCCAGGGTCTGCTCCAAAAAGTGGGGACTGACTTGCTGCATTGACCCCTAAATAAAAAATTTAAAAAAATAAGAAATAAATCATCTTAAATCCAACCGGATTCTATTCTATGGGACAGTATGAGTTCAGAAGAACATGGCTGCTCTATACTAAAAACACAACTCAACTAAGCACTATACTAAAAACACAACTCAACTAAGCACTATACTAAAAACACAATTTAACTAAGACCTATACTAAAAACACAACTCAACTAACCTCTATACTAAAAACACAACTCAACTAAGCACTATACTAAAAACACAACTCAACTAAGACCTATACTAAAAACACAACTCAACTAACCTCTATACTAAAAACACAACTCAACTAAGCACTATACTAAAAACACAACTCAACTAAGACCTATACTAAAAACACAACTCAACTAAGCACTATACTAAAAACACAACTCAACTAAGACCTATACTAAAAACACAACACAACTAAGCACTATACTAAAAACACAACACAACTAAGCACTATACTAAAAACACAACACAACTAAGCACTATACTAAAAACACAACACAACTAAGCACTATACTAAAAACACAACTCAACTAAGCACTATACTAAAAACACAACTCAACTAAGCACTATACTAAAAACATAACTACGCACTATACTAAAAACACAACTCAACTAAGCACTATACTAAAAACACAACTCAACTAAGCACTATACTAAAAACACAATTCAACTAAGCACTATACTAAAAACACAACTCAACTAAGCACTATACTAAAAACACAACTCAACTAAGCACTATACTAAAAACACAACTCAACTAATCACTATACTAAAAACACAACTCAACTAAGCACTATACTAAAAACACAACTCAACTAAGCACTATACTAAAAACACAACTCAACTAAGCACTATACTAAAAACACAATTCAACTAAGCACTATACTAAAAACACAACTCAACTAAGCACTATACTAAAAACACAACTCAACTAAGCACTATACTAAAAACACAACTCAACTAATCACTATACTAAAAACACAACTCAACTAAGCACTATACTAAAAACACAACTCAACTAAGCACTATACTAAAAACACAACTCAACTAAGCACTATACTAAAAACACAACTCAACTAAGCACTATACTAAAAACACAACTCAACTAAGCACTATACTAAAAACACAACTCAACTAAGCACTATACTAAAAACACAACTCAACTAAGCACTATACTAAAAACACAACTCAACTAAGCACTATACTAAAAACACAACTCAACTAAGCACTATACTAAAAACACAACTCAACTAAGACCTATACTAAAAACACAACTCAACTAAGACCTATACTAAAAACACAACTCAACTAAGCACTATACTAAAAACACAACTCAACTAAGACCTATACTAAAAACACAACTCAACTAAGCACTATACTAAAAACACAATTCAACTAAGACCTATACTAAAAACACAACACAACTAAGCACTATACTAAAAACACAACACAACTAAGCACTATACTAAAAACACAACTCAACTAAGACCTATACTAAAAACACAACTCAACTAAGACCTATACTAAAAACACAACTCAACTAAGACCTATACTAAAAACACAACTCAACTAAGCACTATACTAAAAACACAACACAACTAAGCACTATACTAAAAACACAACTCAACTAAGCACTATACTAAAAACACAACTCACCTAAGCACTATACTAAAAACACAACTCAACTAAGACCTATACTAAAAACATAACTCAACTAAGCTGCAATACCAGAGATAACCCTAGGGTTATTCTATACCAGCTTTTCCCAACCAGGGTTGCAAAACTACAAATCCTAGCATGCCCGGACAGCCTTTGGCTGTCCGGGCATGCTGGGAATTGTAGTCTTGCAACAGCTGTAGACACCCTGGTTGGGAAACACTGATCTATACAATGACTGTTTGATACGTGTATTCAGTGCTGTGCCATGAGATGGTGAAAAAGCTTTCACCCCTTTCACCAATTTTTAAAGTGCCAGGATAGACCAGACAATGACCCCCAATGACTTACCAGAAGTTTGCAAGCCTGAACTCGGACCATCCAAGATCCATCGCTGACCATGTGACAGACCTTCCCGAAAGCTTCATCCACCAGCCGGATCTCCTCGTTGGAGGACGGGATAGGAACAATGCTGAAGATAAGAATGACAGTACATAGGAAGAATGAATTGATCATGTAGGACGCCCCCTAATGGAAGGACAATGTTCTGCAGCTATGATAAGAAACTTATGGATTTACCTTTCAGGATACAGCTGACTGAGGACCCAGACCAGCTCCACGGCGGCACTGCGCACTTGCTCGTAGTCGTCCGTCAGCAGCTTACAAGCCTGTGTGACGGAGAAAGCAAATATTAAAATCTCTATTTATTAATGAAAATACAATAGAGAATTAAAAAGTGTTCTACAGTCTGAGACCCAATACCTGACTGTACAGGACCTGCTGCAGCTTCAGGCCTCTCTCGTGCAACTGCAACTAAAAGAAGCAGAATACATGAATAATTATACAACGCAAGTATACGTCTATGTATCTATGCAACATGGCTTCCTCTTAAAGAGTAGCTCCCACCATCCTTTTTTTTTTTCTGTTCCTGCCTATTGCCCATCTATCCTTAACCCCTTTTCTGCCTTTAAATTTTTTTTTTATTATCTTAGAAATGCCATTTTTTCTGCCTGGTAGTGTGCTCACTACCAGGCAGACTTCCCCAGCAGGCACGACGTCACTGATGCCTGCTGGGGGGGCCGACTTCCGCCCTTAGTTCACCTATACAGCGTGCCTCCAGCTGTTTCACCACTACAACTTCCAGCTTGCCCTGACATCCATTGGCGTAACCCGCTCCCCCGAACCCCGCAACCTGCTCCCCATTGTGCTCCCCCCAAACCAAAAAAGAAATACCCAAGTAGTAGAGTAGAGTGCAGGACTTCCGCAGCGGCGAGTGTATGCAGGGAGGCAGGCCCGGCGTGCGAGCCAATGCACTCCTCTATTCTCAGTGCTCGCTCCCGTCTGTCTCATTGACAGGCAGGGAGCGAGCGCAGCCTGAACGATTGCCCAGCATCGGTCCAAATTCAGGCGAATTCAGGCGAATTCAGGCGCAGCCGGCCACTAGGAGGGAGACCCCTAGTGGACGGTTTTAACATGTAAAAAAAACTAGGGTATATTAATTTTAAAAAAAAATATTATTAAACTATATAAGAGATATGTTGTAGTACATATCTACATACATATACTACAACATATAAAAAAGAAAAAAAAAAAAAAAATTGGTGACAGTGCCCATTTAAGACCAGAAGGCCAATCTGTATGGCTATGAAGGGATTTATCCATACTCCTGCATAGGACAATGTTTCCCAGCCAGGGTGTCTTAAGCTGTTGCAAAAACTACAACTCACAGCATGCCCGGACAGCCAAGAGGCACAGTGTATTATGGGCTCAGTGGTAGAGTTCATTAGGGACACAGGAAAATGTCTCATGTGCTATTGGATCCAACTGCAGCAAACCCCCAGCCCTGAGAAGCATTAGGTGAGGTTCTTAAACCTTTTTTTTCAGTGTTTTTCTGAACCAGGTGCCTCCAGCTGTTGCAAAACTACAACCCCTAGCATGCCCGGACAGCCCTCAAGCAGCTCATGTGCTACTACTGGATCCAGTTTTAACAAACCCCCAGCTCTGAGAAGGATTAGGTCAGGTTCTTCAGCCTCTAAGTCAGTGTTTCCCATCCAGGGTGCCTCCAGATGTTGCAAAACTACAACTCCCAGCATGCCCGGACAGCCAAAGGCTGTCCGGGCATGCTGGGAGTTGTAGTTTTGCAGCAGCTGGAGGCACCCAGGTTGGGAAACAATGTGATAGGAATATATACCCCTCTGTGTATAAGTCTGAGAAGGCTGAGGGTCATCTAAAACTGATGACCATTGATGGACATGGATAATTCCGGACTATTACAGGCACCTACCATGGCTTTTATAGCAGCCGTCCTGACGCGTGGATCCTGATCGTTGAAATAGTCGCCGATGATCTTCTGTACGTCTTTGGCGACTGCTCCTTCCACATCTTTCGCAGGTGTTTTATCCACACATCCGAGGCAGCCGAGAAGCTGCAGACACTTGTTCCTGACGCCGTGAGATGTGTCCGAGAGATACTGAGGGCAAAAACATAAAAGGTAGGCCTGTTATACAGTGATGACTGAGCAACTTCTTAACCCCTTAAAGGGGTACTCCGCTGCCCAAGCGTTCGGAACATTTTGTACTTTACTGTATTATAGCACAAGTTCTGGTATCAGTTATGGGTCTGGATACCTTGTATGCCACATCCACCAGTCTCATCCGGATGGGTACACTGTCCACCAGCTTGATCCCGATCTCTAACAAAGTGTCCAGCAGCTGAGCAAGAACCTGATGAGACTCTGAAAAGAAGCAAAAATCCAACAATGATCTGAGGCAACGCAGACATCGGCAAGACACATACCAGACTGAGGACATGTGAACGTGACTAAGGGTGGTGCATGAAAGACGTAAAGAGGACTAAGGGTGGAGCATAGGAGAAGTATACAGGACAAAGGGGTGTGTACAGGAGAGGTCTACAGGACTACGGGGTGTGTACAGGAGAAGTCTACAGGACTACGGGGTGTGTACAGGAGAAGTCTACAGGACTACGGGGTGTGTACAGGAGAAGTCTACAGGACTAAGGGGTGTGTCCAGGAGAAGTCTACAGGACTAAGGGGTGTGTCCAGGAGAAGTCTACAGGACTAAGGGGTGTGTCCAGGAGAAGTCTACAGGACTAAGGGGTGTGTCCAGGAGAAGTCTACAGGACTAAGGGGTGTGTACAGGAGAAGTCTACAGGACTAAGGGGTGTGTACAGGAGAAGTCTACAGGACTAAGGGGTGTGTACAGGAGAAGTCTACAGGACTAAGGGATGTGTATAGGAGAAGTCTACAGGACTAAGGGATGTGTACAGGAGAAGTCTACAGGACTAAGGGATGTGTACAGGAGAAGTCTACAGGACTACGGGGTGTGTACAGGAGAAGTCTACAGGACTACGGGGTGTGTACAGGAGAAGTCTACAGGACTACGGGGTGTGTACAGGAGAAGTCTACAGGACTACGGGGTGTGTACAGGAGAAGTCTACAGGACTAAGGGATGTGTACAGGAGAAGTCTACAGGACTAAGGGATGTGTACAGGAGAAGTCTACAGGACTAAGGGATGTGCACAGGAGAAGTCTACAGGACTAAGGGATGTGCATAGGAGAAGTCTACAGGACTAAGGGATGTGCATAGGAGAAGTCTACAGGACTAAGGGATGTGCATAGGAGAAGTCTACAGGACTAAGGGATGTGCATAGGAGAAGTCTACAGGACTAAGGGATGTGCATAGGAGAAGTCTACAGGACTAAGGGATGTGTATAGGAGAAGTCTACAGGACTAAGGGATGTGTATAGGAGAAGTCTACAGGACTAAGGGATGTGTATAGGAGAAGTCTACAGGACTAAGGGATGTGTATAGGAGAAGTCTACAGGACTAAGGGGTGTGTATAGGAGAAGTCTACAGGACTAAGGGGTGTGTATAGGAGAAGTCTACAGGACTAAGGGATGTGTACAGGAGAAGTCTACAGGACTAAGGGATGTGTATAGGAGAAGTCTACAGGACTAAGGGGTGTGTATAGGAGAAGTCTACAGGACTAAGGGGTGTGTATAGGAGAAGTCTACAGGACTAAGGGATGTGTATAGAAGTCTACAGGACTAAGGGGTGTGTACAGGAGAAGTCTACAGGACTAAGGGGTGTGTATAGGAGAAGTCTACAGGACTAAGGGATGTGTATAGGAGAAGTCTACAGGACTAAGGGATGTGTATAGGAGAAGTCTACAGGACTAAGGGATGTGTATAGGAGAAGTCTACAGGACTAAGGGATGTGTATAGAAGTCTACAGGACTAAGGGATGTGCATAGGAGAAGTCTACAGGACTAAGGGATGTGCATAGGAGAAGTCTACAGGACTAAGGGATGTGCATAGGAGAAGTCTACAGGACTAAGGGATGTGCATAGGAGAAGTCTACAGGACTAAGGGATGTGCATAGGAGAAGTCTACAGGACTAAGGGATGTGTATAGGAGAAGTCTACAGGACTAAGGGATGTGTATAGGAGAAGTCTACAGGACTAAGGGATGTGTATAGGAGAAGTCTACAGGACTAAGGGATGTGTATAGGAGAAGTCTACAGGACTAAGGGATGTGTATAGGAGAAGTCTACAGGACTAAGGGATGTGTATAGGAGAAGTCTACAGGACTAAGGGATGTGCATAGGAGAAGTCTACAGGACTAAGGGGTGTGTACAGGAGAAGTCTACAGGACTAAGGGATGTGTACAGGAGAAGTCTACAGGACTAAGGGATGTGCATAGGAGAAGTCTACAGGACTAAGGGATGTGCATAGGAGAAGTCTACAGGACTAAGGGATGTGCATAGGAGAAGTCTACAGGACTAAGGGATGTGCATAGGAGAAGTCTACAGGACTAAGGGATGTGTATAGGAGAAGTCTACAGGACTAAGGGGTGTGTATAGGAGAAGTCTACAGGACTAAGGGATGTGTATAGGAGAAGTCTACAGGACTAAGGGATGTGTATAGGAGAAGTCTACAGGACTAAGGGATGTGTATAGGAGAAGTCTACAGGACTAAGGGATGTGTATAGGAGAAGTCTACAGGACTAAGGGATGTGCATAGGAGAAGTCTACAGGACTAAGGGGCGTGTATAGGAGAAGTATACAGGACTAAGGGATGTGCATAGTAGAAGTCTACAGGACTAAGGGATGTGTATAGGAGAAGTATACAGGACTAAGGGATGTGTATAGGAGAAGTATACAGGACTAAGGGTGGTACATAGGAAACATGAACAGAACTAAGGCTAGGTTTCCACACAGGTTTTTTTCTGGCGTGTAGGAATAGGAAATACATATGAAGGTCTTACACTTCTCCTTCCTGCTGGATCCACTTCCGACTTTGGCTCAAAAACTGCAGTGGCAGTATTCCAAAAAAACACCAGAAAAAAAATGTGTGGAAACCTAGTCTAAGGGTGGTGTATAGGAGACATGAACGGGACTAAGATTTTGGGGTACATGAGGCTTTTTTTAAATCCCTTTTTACTCATGTTTTCTGGGGTGTGATGAGACAAAAAAAAGCCAATACTGGCCTTGGGTATACATTTTGATGTATGGCCTTCCAAGGTGGTCAGGAAGCTAAAAGCAGCCAAATCTGGGGAGTTACGTAATTTGCATAACTCCCATTGACATTAATGGGAGTAGCACAAATGGCGTAGCCCCATAAGCTACACTATTTACATAACTCCCAGAATCTTTAAAGGGGTACTCCCGCCCCTAGACATCTTATCCCCTATCCAAAAGATAGGGGATAAGATGTCTAATAATGGCGGTCCCGCCACTAAGGAACCCCCAGCGATCTGGGCTGCAGCACCCCAGACATCTGATGCACAGAGCGGATAACTGGCAATGTGGGGCAGAGTCTATGGGAGTGGGCGTCCCCTCTCATAGACTTACATTGAGGAGGTGTGACCGTGACATCACGAGACTCCGGCACTGCATCCGAGGCTCTAAACGAATGCAGGGTGCTGCAGGGAGATTGCGGGGGTCCCCAGTGGCGGGAACCCCACGATCAGACATCTTATCCCCTATCCTTTGCATAGGGAATAATATGTCTAGGGGCGGAGTACCCCTTTAACCCCAAGACATAATTCTTCCCTCAGAGGGGGCACTTACTTTCATTCTGAAGTGTCCCGATCACATCATCCACTATAGAGTCCAGACAGAACCCTGACGTCTTACACAGCAGGCCCAACAGAGACGCGATCTTCAATCTCACAGACGGCTCATTTTCCTGTAACCAAAGTAATACACAAATTGTGTCAAGGTTCTTCCCAACTCATTTATATCTGTCTCTAGGAAAGTTAGGTGACAACCAATATGACTATGCCCGGATCTCATAGTGCTGCCTAAATAAGAATTCTCCACAGCCAAGGAAAGCTGGGTGACAAGCTATATGGGGTGCTGTACCTTGTAGTAGTGCTCTAGCAGGATGCGGACCACTCCTTCCACACTTTCTGCCTCCACGGGTTTGCGCGCAAATTGCAGAAGGTACTGTAGGGCGTCCGCCGGTGATGTGGCCTTGCAGAGGTCGATGTGGAGGGCAGCGGATTTACTCGGCTTTGTCAGACGTAATTTCTTTGCTGAAAGATCTTCAACTAGTGGCTGCTGTGTAGAGCAAAACATGTAAAACCTATATCAGCTGAAACAATGAAACCAAAACTAGTTTTTTTCAATGTTTTCTAGATTTCCGCTTTCTGTAAGTGGATAGAAGCATCACTGCCAGAAGCCAAAAACCCTCATTATGTCCAACTAACAGCTGGGTGACTTGTTACAGTGTATCAGAGCTGTCACAAGACCTGAAGCTGGGTGAGCTGGAACAGGTCAGAACAGATTTTCAGCCTCTTTAAACAAGTAGGCTTCTATTCACTCACAGCAAACAGAGGTCCTAGCACTTTTTAATGAAGGCTACAGTGACTGCCGAGGCAGTGGTACAGCTATTAATATTGGGGGGGGTCCTGTTGTGAATGCAGACAAAGCAGAAAGCATTACTGCCGTGACTAGTGGGGAGGCTGCTGAGTCTACTGAGAAAACATTACTGCCAAGACTAGTGAGGGGCCTGCTGGGTCTACCGAGAAAGCATTACTGCCACGACTAGTGAGGGGCCTGCTGGGTCTACCGAGAAAGCATTACTGCCACGACTAGTGAGGGGCCTGCTGGGTCTACCGAGAAAGCATTACTGCCACGACTAGTGAGGGGCCTGCTGGGTCTACCGAGAAAGCATTACTGCCACGACTATTGAGGGGCCTACTGGGTCTACTGAGAAAGCATTACTGCCACGCCTAGTGAGGGGCCTGCTTAGTCTACTGAGAAAGCATTCTTGCCACGACTAGTGAGGGGCCTGCTGGGTCTACTGAGAAAGCATTCTTGCCACGACTAGTGAGGGGCCTGCTGGGTCTACTGAGAAAGCATTACTGCCACGACTAGTGAGGGGCCTGCTGGGTCTACTGAGAAAACATTACTGCCACGACTAGTGAGGGGCCTGCTGGGGCTACTGAGAAAACATTACTGCCACGACTAGTGAGGGGCCTGCTGAGAAAGCATTCCTGCCACGACTAGTGAGGGGCCTGCTGAGAAAGCATTACTGCCACGACTAGTGAGGGGCCTGCTGGGTCTACTGAGAAAACATTACTGCCACGACTAGTGAGGGGCCTGCTGGGTCTACTGAGAAAACATTACTGCCACGACTAGTGAGGGGCCTGCTGGGTCTACTGAGAAAGCATTACTGCCACGACTAGTGAGGGGCCTGCTGGGTCTACTGAGAAAACATTACTGCCACGACTAGTGAGGGGCCTGCTGGGTCTACTGAGAAAACATTACTGCCACGACTAGTGAGGGGCCTGCTGAGAAAGCATTCCTGCCACGACTAGTGAGGGGCCTGCTGGGTCTACTGAGAAAACATTACTGCCACGACTAGTGAGGGGCCTGCTGGGTCTACTGAGAAAACATTACTGCCACGACTAGTGAGGGGCCTGCTGAGAAAGCATTCCTGCCACGACTAGTGAGGGGCCTGCTGAGAAAGCATTCCTGCCACGACTAGTGAGGGGCCTACTGGGTCTACTGAGAAAGCATTACTGCCACGACTAGTGAGGGGCCTGCTGAGTCTACTGAGAAAGCATTCCTGCCACGACTAGTGAGGGGCCTGCTGAGTCTACTGAGAAAGCATTCTTGCCACGACTAGTGAGGGGCCTGCTGGGTCTACTGAGAAAGCATTACTGCCACGACTAGTGAGGGGCCTGCTGGGTCTACTGAGAAAACATTACTGCCACGACTAGTGAGGGGCCTGCTGGGTCTACTGAGAAAACATTACTGCCACGACTAGTGAGGGGCCTGCTGAGAAAGCATTCCTGCCACGACTAGTGAGGGGCCTGCTGAGAAAGCATTCCTGCCACGACTAGTGAGGGGCCTGCTGGGTCTACTGAGAAAACATTACTGCCACGACTAGTGAGGGGCCTGCTGGGTCTACTGAGAAAACATTACTGCCACGACTAGTGAGGGGCCTGCTGAGAAAGCATTCCTGCCACGACTAGTGAGGGGCCTGCTGAGAAAGCATTCCTGCCACGACTAGTGAGGGGCCTGCTGGGTCTACTGAGAAAACATTACTGCCACGACTAGTGAGGGGCCTGCTGGGTCTACTGAGAAAACATTACTGCCACGACTAGTGAGGGGCCTGCTGAGAAAGCATTCCTGCCACGACTAGTGAGGGGCCTGCTGGGTCTACTGAGAAAACATTACTGCCACGACTAGTGGAGGTCTGCTGTGTCTAGGTGCCGCCATCACTAGTAGAAAACTATGGAACTTTTTGGAGAACTGGAGAAAAGCCTGTGGAGGACAGTTATCAGATCAGAGCGCATAACCTTATACTGGGATCTGTGGGAAATTATCATTTTAATAGGATCTGTGTCTGAGGTTATGAATGAATGACACAACACAGGGTATATGTCCTGCTCCCCAGCTTTAGGAGTCCTCACTCTCACGGATCCTGTATCCTTGATCGTGTACACTTTAAGGGTAACTCCAGTGAAAAACTATTTTATTGATATCAACTGACTCCAGAAAGTTATACAGATTTGTAAATTACTTCTATTAAAAAATCTTAATCCTCCCAGTACAAATCAGCTGCTGAAGTTGAGTTGTTAATTTCTGTCTGACCACAGTGTTCTCTGACACCTGCCTGTCTGTCTCAGGAATTGTTCAGCAGGAGAGGTTTGCTATGGGGATTTGCTCCTACTCTTGACAGTTCCTGAGACAGACAGAGGTGTCAGCAGAGAGCACTGTGGTCAGACTGAAAACAACAACTCAAATTCAGATGCTGATAAGTACTGGAAGGATTAAAAGGAGATCTATAGTGCAAAATAACTTAGGATAGGGGATAAGTTATAGATCGCGGGGGGGGGGGGGGGGGTCCGAGCGCTTGGGCCCGCCGTGATGTTCGGTATGGGGCCTCGGCAATGTACAGGAAAGGGGGTGTTCCGTCCCCGCATGACGCGGCGGCCGACCCGCCCCTCCATGAATCCCATAGAGATACATGGAGGGGGAGTGTCTGCAGTGGCTTTCTGCTGGGGACGAAACTTCACTTCCGGCAGACTACCGCGGCCCCGTCCAGGAGATACCGGGGGGCCCCAGCGCTCGGACCCCCCATGATCTATAACTTATCCTTTGGATAGGGGATAAGTTATTTTGCGCTGGAGTACTCCTTTAAGATTTTTAATAGAAGTAATTTACAAATCTGTTTAAACTTTCTGGAGCCAGTTGATATGTAAAAATAATAATAATAATAATAATAATTAATAATAATAATACCGGTAATAATAATAATAATTCACTGGAGTACCCCTTTAAAACATAACATGTAAAAATGCAACTTGGATCCAGCAATTCCAAGTAAAAACATGGACTTCTTGTATTCAACTTGTGCGGACATTACAAAAATAGAAACACAGCCGTAACACCGACGCGTTTCTGGCACCTAGGCCTCCCCCTTAGTCATGGCTAATAACACTGATATAACCCATGTTCTATCACAATGGTGCCCAGGAGCCAGAAACGTATCGGCATTAAGCAGGGGTCAAGTCAAAGTGTGGGAACTCGCCCAAGATTTCCACTCAAGAGCTGGTCCTGCAGGACTCCTGCTACTGGGAACGGTGTTCCTGTTATGGAAAAAGTGCAGGAACTCAGTTCCCACGCGTTCCTGCAGGACTTGAGCCCTGGCATTACGGTTGTCTTGCTATTTTTGTAATGTCCGCACAAGTTGAATACAAGAAGTCTGTTTTTTCTTGCAATTTCTGGATCCGAGTTGCCTTTTTTCTGTGAATGGATGACTCCTTTATGGTAGGTGGTAGATGTCACATTTGTTTCTGGAAAAAGCTGGGTGACAACTAACCCGGCCGCCATGACAGCGGTCATCCAGCTTTTCCTAAATCCTTATCTCCCTGAGCTCCATAGGTAAGGTTGCCTGACATCCATGACCCCCAGCGGCTGATAACAGGAAACAATAGCTTTACAGTAGTGTTTCCCAACCAGGGTGCCTCCAGCTGTTGCAAAACTACAACTCCCAGCATGCCCGGACAGCCTTCGGCTGTCCGGGCATGCTGGGAGTTGTAGTTTTGCAACAGCTGGAGGCACCCTGGTTGGGAAACACTGGCATACAGGCACCTTCACCAACACATCAATGAATAAAGTCACATAATACAATATTCAATGTGTTTTTCAGCTTGTTCAGAACTACAAGTCCCAGCAAGGCATGAGAGCAAAAGCCTGCGCTGCCAGAACAATTGGCCATACAGAGTAAGCAGGCCTCAGCCCAATCCCCGGACTTTCCTGGCGCTACAGCCGGGTATAGTGAAGCCTCCTCGGGTAAGGACAGGGACCATGCCCCAAAACTAGATAACAGAACCAGCTCGACCCCACAGGAGAGAAAACCTCCATACAACATCTCTCACCTGAACCACTTTGGTAAATTCTTCATAAACGCGCTTCTTCAGATGGGCCGCCATGGTTCACGATGTTTGAGACTCCACGGCTACCGTACTTCACAACACCGGCAAGTGCGCGACTGTAATAAATAAAGCTGGTTGAAAGCAGGAGAAAAAAAAATAATAATGAACGAGTCACGTGAGAGAGGAAATAACCATAGAGATTAGTAACTTGGAAAGAGAGTATCACTCCGCTCTAGCGGCGCTCCTTCAGCCTCGTTCCCATAGCAACCACAGGCTGGCTTCCTGTTATCTATCTATCTATTTATTTATTTATTTATCTCATATCTATCTCATATCTGTCTATCTCATATCTATCTATCTCATATCTATCTATCTCATATCTATCTATCTATCTATCTCCTATCTATCTATCTCATATCTATCTATCTCATATCTATCTATCTCATATCTATCTATCTCATATCTATCTATCTATCTCATATCTATCTAATATCTATCTATCTAATATCTATCTCGTATCTATCTCATATCTATCTATCTCATATCTATCTATCTATCTATCTATCTCATATCTATCTATCTATCTATCTACCTATCTCATATCTATCTATCTATCTCATATCTATCTCATATCTATCTTTCTCATATCTATTTATCTCATATCTATCTATCTCATATCTATCTATCTATCTCATATCTATCTATCTCATATCTATCTATCTAATATCTATCTCGTATCTATCTCATATCTATCTATCTCATATCTATCTATCTATCATCTGGCTCATATCTATCTATCTCATATCTATCTATCTCATATCTATCTATATCTATATATCTCATATCTATCTCATATCTATCTATGTCATATCTATCTATCTATCATCTGTCTCATATCTATCTATCTCATATCTATCTCATATCTATCTATCTCATATCTATCTATCATCTGTCTCATAGATAGATGGATAGATATGAGATAGATAGATAAATATTATATAGATATGAGATAGATAAATATATATGAGATAGATAGATAAATATTAAATAGATATCCATGGATCATGGATTGAATGAAGTCTTGGCACCCCTGACCAGGAGTCATATGACGGTGTGCACCTAAGAGATACTTATACATGGATTTGGATGTGCTGTTCTTTGGACTGTTTGTTTTTAAGATAGATATAGATAGAGAGATAGATAGATAGATAGATAGATATAGATAGAGAGATATAGATAGATAGATAGATATAGATAGATAGATATAGATAGTTATCTAATATCTCTATAATAAGTTTAATTACAGTTATTAAATACAAAGCCAGGAGAAATCTCCATCTTTCTCCATCCATTAGTCGGGGTTCACATGAGCTTATTATTAGGCTGACGATACATTTCTTTTTTTTTTTGTCTGTCCTGTCTTTTTATTAAAAAAATTTGATTTTGTCCATTTTTTTGTGCTTTTCTGTGTTTCTGGTGCTGCAGCAGCCACTGGTCACTGTTTTTAACCTGTCCATGACCAAGGACATACAGGTACACCCCCAAGCCCTGGTACTTAAGGACCAAGGGCGTACATGTACGCCCTGGTCCCGTTCACGGGGTTTAAACCGTTCTCACCAGTGGAGAACAGGTAAAACCCGGTGGGTCCCAGTTGCTACGGCAGCCAGGACCCACGGCTAATGCCGACACCCTGCATTAACCCTTTAGATGCCTCAATCAAAGTTGCTTGCGGCATCTAAAATTAAGCTATCCCGGCATTGTAGTGGAGCTGTTCGGGACTATCGCGACAAAATAGTGATGTCCAGATCGGTTTACTGGACGACAGGAGGGTCCTCACCTACCTACTTGTCATTCGTTGGGCAATCTGCTGCTCCAAGCCTGCTCAGCGCCGAGAACACTGATCAATGCTATGCTATGGTATAGCAGTGATCAGTGTATGCAATCAGAAGAAAGCATGTTATAGTCCCCTATGGGGGCTAAAAAATTAAAGTTAATAAAAATTCATTAACCCCTTCCATATTAAAAGTTTAAATCACCCTCCTTTTCCCATTTTTTTAATAAAATGATGTAATTAAAAATAATCATATATGGTACCACTACATGAGTAAATGTCCGAACTATTAAAATATTAGGTTAGCTAAACCGCACGGTCAATGGCGTACACGTAAAAAAATACCAAATTCCAAAATTGTGCATTTTTGGTCACTTCATATACCATAAAAAACGAATAAAAAGCGATCAAAAAGTCCCATCAAAACAAAAAATGGTACAGATAAAAAGCCCAGTATGCGGAAAAATATAAAAGTTATAGGGGTTAGAAGATGACAATTTTAAACAATGGTGAATGTAGTTATCATTTTTTTCAAGTAGTAAAATAAATTAAAACCTATATAAATTAGGAATCCTTGTTACCATATGGACCTACAGAATAAAGATTTGGTGTCACTTTTACAGAAAATTACACTGTGTAGAAACGGAAGCCCCCAAAAATAACAAAATGTTTTGTTTTTCTTTTTTATTTCACTGCACAAATATACAGTATAATTTTTGTTTTGTTTTTTTTTGCAGTAGATTTTGTTATTAAATGATTGATGTCATTACAAAGTATAATTGGTGGCACAAAAAACAATCCCTTACAGTAATGGCCGTAAATGTTGGCACCCCTGAACATTTTCTAGAAAATTAGGTATTTCTATACAGAAAAGGATTGCAGTAACACATGTTTTGCTATACACATGTTTATTCCCTTTGTGTGTATTGGAACTAAACTAAAAAAAGGGAAGAAAAAAAGCAATTGGACATAATGTCACCAAACTCCAAAAATGGGCTGGACAGAATTATTGGCACCTTTCAAAATTGTCGAAAAATAATATTGTTTCAAGCATGTGATGTTCCTTTCAACTCACCTGGGGCAAGTAACAGGTGTGGGCAATATAATAATCACACCTGAAAGCAGATAAAAAGGAGAGAAGTTCACTTAGTCTTTTGCATTGTGTGTCTGTGTGTGCCACACTAAGCATGGACAACAGAAAGAGGAGAAGAGAACTGTATGAGGACTTGAGGACCAAAATTGTGGAAAAATATCAACAATCTCAAGGTTACAAGTCCATCTCCAGAGATCTAGATTTGCCTTTGTCCACAGTGCGCAACATTATCAAGAAGTTTGCAACCCATGGCACTGTAGATAATCTCCCTGGGCATGGACGGAAGAGAACAATTGATGAAAGGTGTCAATGCAGGATAGTCCGGATGGTGGATAAGCAGCCCCAAACAAGTTCCAAAGATATTCAAGCTGTCAGGCTCAGGGAGCATCAGTGTCAGTGCGAACTATCCGTCAACATTTAAATGAAATGAAACGCTATGGAAGAGACCCAGGAGGACCCCACTATGGAGGAGACCCAGGAGGACCCCACTATGGAGGAGACCCAGGAGGACCCCACTGCTGACACAGAGACATAAAAAAGCAAGACTACATTTTGCCAAAATGAACTTGAGTAACCAAAATCCTTCTGGGAAAACGTCTTGTGGACAGATGAGAGCAAGATAGAGCTTTTTGGTAAAGCACATCATTCTACTGTTTACCGAAAACGGAATGAGGCCTACAAAGAAAAGAACACAGTACCTACAGTGACATATGGTGGAGGTCAGTGATGTTTTGGGTTGTTTTGCTGCCTCTAGCACTGGGGGCCTTGAATGTGTACAAGACATCATGAAATCTGAGGATTACCAATGGATTTTGGGTCGCACTGTACAGCCCAGTGTCAGAAAGCTGGATTTGCGTCAGAGATCTTGGGTCTTCCAGCAGGACAATGACCCCAAACATACATCAAAAAGCCCCAGAAATGGATGACAACAAAGCGCTGGAGAGTTCTGAAGTGGCAGCAATGAGTCCAGATCTAAATCCCATTGATCACCTGTGGAGAGATCTTAAAATTGCTGTTGGGAAAAGGCGCCTTCCAATAAGAGAGACCTGGAGCAGTTTGTAAAGGAAGAGTGGTCCAACATTCCGGCTGAGAGGTGTAAGAAGATTATTGATGGTTATAGGAAGCCACTGATTTCAGTTATTTTTTCCAAAGGGTGTGCAACCAAATATTAAGTTAAGAGTGCCAATAATTTTGTCCAGACCATTTTTGGAGTTTGGTGACATTATGTCCAATTTGCTTTTTTCCTCCCTTTTTTGGTTTAGTTCCAATACACACAAAGGGAATAAACATGTGTATAGCAAAACATGTGTTACTGCAATCCTTTTCTGTGAGAAACACTTCATTTTATAGAAAAATTTCAGGGGTGCCAACATTTACGACCATGGCTGTAAATGGGTCTGTAGGTGCAAAATTAAACGTGTTATGATTTTTAGAAGGGGAGGAGGAAAAAACGAAAGTGCAAAAACAAAAATTGGCCTGGTCCTTATGGTCAAAATGGTCTGAATCCTTAAGGGGTTAAAGTCGCCCTGGCCCATGCTACTGCCCGCCTCAGCTTCAGTGCTCCACTGAATGTATGGTGGCATAAAGGAGAAGGGACCTACATCTAAAGATGGGGACAGTATAGGGGTCTACAACTATATATGAGGGCAGTATATGGGGCCTACAATTACATATGGGGGAAGTACATGGGGCCTACAACTATATGGGGGCAGCATAGGGGCCTACAACTATATATGGGGGGTATAGGGGTCTACAACTAAATATGGGGGGTATAGGGGTCTACAAATAAATATGAGGGCAGTATTGGAGCCTACAACAATATACTGTATGAGAGCAGTTTAAGGGTCTACAACTATATATGAGGGCAGTATGGTGGCCTACAACTATATATGGGGACAGTATGGTGGCCTACAACTATATATGGGGGCAGTATGGTGGCCTACAACTATATATGGGGACAGTATGGGGGACTACAACTATATATGGGGACAGTATGGTGACCTACAACTATATATGGGGGCAGTATGGTGACCTACAACTATATATGGGGACAGTATGGGGGCCTACAACTATATATGAGACAGTATAGGGGCCTACAACTATATATGGGGGCAGTATAGGGGCCTACAACTATATATGGGGACAGTATGGAGGCCTACAACTATATATGGGGACAGTATAGGGGCCTACAGCTATATATGGGGACAGTATGGAGGCCTACAACTATATATGGGGACAGTATGGAGGCCTACAACTATTTATGGGGACAGTATGGAGGCCTACAACTATTTATGAGAGCAGTATAGGGGTCTTCTATATAAGGGCAGTATATGGGGCCTACAACTATATGGGGGCAGCATAGGGGCCTACAACTATATATGGGGGGTACAGGGGCCTACAACTATATCTGGGGGTATAGGGGTCTACAACTAAATATGGAGGAAGTACATGGGGCCTACAACTATATATAAGGGCAGTATAGGGCTCTACAACTATATATGAGGGCAGGGTATGGGGCCTACAACTATATGCGGGCAGCATAGGGGCCTACAACTATATATGTGGGGTATAGGGGTCTACAACTAAATATGAGGGCAGTATAAGGGCCTACAACTAAATATGAGGGCAGTATAGGGGCCTACAACAATATACTGTATGAGAGCAGTATAAGGGTCTACAACTATATACGAGGACAGTATAGGAGCCTACAACTATATATGAGGGAAGTATAGGGGTCTACAACTATATATGAGGACAGTATAGGAGCCTACAACTATATATGAGGGCAGTATAGGGGCCTACAACAATATACTGTATGAGAGCAGTATAAGGGTCTATAACTATATATGAGGGAAGTATAGGGGTCTACAACTATATATGAGGACAGTATAGGAGCCTACAACTATATATGAGGGCAGTATAGGGGCCTACAACAATATACTGTATGAGAGCAGTATAAGGGTCTACAACTATATATGAGGACAGTATAGGGCTCTACAACTATATATGGGACAGTATAGGGGTCTACAACTATATATGAGGATAGTATAGGGGCCTACAACTATATATGGTACAGTATAGGGGTCTACAACTATATATGAGGATAGTATGGGGGCCTACAACTATATATGAGGACAGTATAGGGGTCTACAACTATATATGAGGACAGTATAGGGGTCTACAACTATATATGAGGATAGTATGGGGGCCTATAACTATATATGAGGACAGTATAGGGCTCTACAACTATATATGAGGACAGTATAGGGGTCTACAACTATATATGAGGATAGTATGGGGGCCTACAACTATATATGAGGACAGTATAGGGCTCTACAACTATATATGAGGACAGTATAGGGGCCTACAACTATATATGAGGATAGTATAGGGGCCTACAACTATATATGAGGATAGTATAGGGGTCTACAACTATATATGAGGACAGTATAGGGGCCTACAACTATATATGAGGACAGTATTGGGGCCTACAACTATTTATGAGAGCAGTATAGGGGTCTTCTATATGAGGGCAGTATATGGGGCCTACAACTATATGGGGGAAATATATAGGCTTACAATTATATAAGAGAACAGTATAGGGGCCTACAATTATATATCAGGGCAGTATAAGGGCCTACAACTATATATGGGGGCAGTATAGAGGACCTACAACTATATATGGGGGGCAGTATAGAGGACCTACAACTATATATGGGGGCAGTATAGGGACCGACAACTATATATGGGGGCAGTATAGGGACCAACAACTCTACATTTGGGCAGCATAGGGGGCTATTACCGTATATGGGGGCAGTACAGGGACCTACAACTATATATATATATATATATATATATATACACACACACGTATGCAGTATAGGGGCCTATACTGGAGAAGTGTAGGACCCTACAACTATAATTGGGCAGTATAGGGGCCTATAACTATAAATAGGGACAGTATGGGAGCCTACAACTTTATATGGGGGAAGTATAGAGGCCTAAAACTATATATGAGAGCAGAATGGGAGCCTACAACTATATATGGGGACAGTATAGGGGCCTACAACTATATATGGGGACAGTATAGTGACCTACAATTATACATGGGAGCTGTATAGGGTCCTACAACTATATATGGGTCAGTATAAGGGCCTACAACTATGCATGGGAGCAGCATAGGGGCCTACAACTATATATGGGGGAAGTATAGGGGCTTACAATTATATAAGAGGGCAGTATAGGGGCCTATAAGTATATATGAGGGCAGTCTAGGGGCCTATAAGTTTATATGGGTGCTGTATAGGATCCTACAGCTATATATGGGGCAGTATAGGGCCTACAACTATATATATGACCCTTTAACTATTTTTGGGGGCAGAATAGGGGCCTGCAACTACATATGGGGGCAGTGTAAGGGGCTACAACTATATATGGGGGCAGTGTAGGGGCCTACAACTATATATGGGGGCAGTGTAGGGGTCTACAACTATATATGGGGGCAGTGTAGGGGCCTACAACTATATATGGGCCTACAACTACATACGGGGGCAGTGTAGGGGCCTACAACTACATATGTGAGCAGTGTATGGTATAGGGGCATTTTAGGCACCTACAACTATAGATGAGGACAGTATAGTGGCCTACAATTATTCATAGGGGCAATATAGGGGCCTACAACTATATATGGGTGCACAGAGGGCCTACAACTATATGAGGGAAGAATACGGTTCTATAACTATAAATAGGGTCAGTATGGAAGCCTACAACTATATATAACCAAGTACAACAATTTATTACCCTGTCCAGTTATATATTGAAGGCAGACTTTATAGCAGCCGGGACCCTATGAAGCGTGTGCAGTCCGGACGGGATTAAGATCTAATGAGCAGTCATATGAGCTCCCCCTCTTCCCATGAATAGTCTCTTTCTGATAATGGAGAGGGTGGGGGAGGGACCGAGCAGGCTGCTTTCAGTAAGAGTATCATCTCAGCTGATATGGAAGATGCATATACTGTGTCTAATAACATTATATTAGGAAGTTGCTTTATTATACTTTTTGACACCATACACAGTTTATTTCGCTAAACAACCCCTTTAATGGGCTTTTACTAGGGGACTCCTCCAGAAGAATAAACATGTTCATTCTTTCGCCAGAGTTAAAAGATCACTTACAAACGTCTACGTAGAAATCCCACTAAGTGATGGAAAACCCATTGAAGTCAATAGGAGCCTGATACAAGGCGGTATTCGTGCAGAACTCAACATGGACATTCCGTATAGATTCCACCTCGATTTTCCATAGTGAGTACAAAACCTTATGCTTCCCCTTTACAATCTGTTCCTTGCTTTATATTTTTTAAATTATATTCAATAATTGCAATTTAAAACCTGAATGTGTGAACACGGCCCTTGGGGTGGGTTTACATGGACACAAAATGAAGCCAAGTGAAGCACCTTAAAGGGGTACTACCGTGCTGACAAATGATCCCCTATCTAAAGGATAGGGGATAAGTTGCCTGATTGCGCGGGGTCCCGCCGCTGGGGACCTCCGCTATCTCGCACGCAGCACACTGCTGTCATCAGGCCCCGGATCCGGGTCTGATGACTGGGCCGGTGATTGAGACGTCACAGTTCCGCACCCGTGTGACGTCACGCTCTGCCCCCTCAATGCAAGTCTGGAGCGTGATGTCACATGGGGGCGGAGCCGTGACATCACGATACTCCAGCCCCGTGATCGGCAGTCATCAGACCCGGAGCGATGTTCGCTCCGGGGCCTGATGAGAGCGGGGTGCTGCGTGCGAGATCGCGCGGGGTCCCGCCCCTTTAGATAGGGGATAAGTTGTCAGCACGGTAGTACCCCTTTAATGTCCTACAGGCAGCGCTGGGTTGTGGGGGCGGCCATTAAAAGGGTATTCCCCTTGAAATCATTATTTTAAATCAACTGGTTCCCAATAAGTTAAACATTTGTAAATTACTTCCATTTCAAAATCTTAATCCTTCCAGTACTTATCAGCTGCTATATGCTCCACAGAAAGTTATTTTCTTTTTGAATTTCCTTTCTGTCTGACCACAGTGCTCTCTACTGACACCTCTGTCCATTTTAGGAACTATCCAGTGCAGAAAAGGTTTGCTGTGAGGATTTGCTCCTACTCTGGACAGTTCCTAAAATGGACAGAGGTGTCAGCAGAGAGCACTGTGGTCAGACAGAAAGGAAATTCCAAAAGAAAAGAACTTCCTGTGGAGCATACAGCAGCTGATAACTTCTGGAAGGATTAGAAGTTTTACAAATCTGTTTAACCTACTGGCACCATTTGATTTAAAATAAAATGTTTTAAACTCAATGATAAAACAGCTATTATTGCACACATTTTATAGCCACAAAATCAATTGGCGTGATTTTTTTTCAGAAGTTTACTGTTCATATGAAAAAAGAAAAAAAAATGGAAAAAAACAACAATCAAAAGTTATTAGCCATTTTGCATGGAAAATGTGAAAAAAAACACTACGCGTGAACACATCCGTCCAATTCATCATAAAGGGTAGGGTCACACGTAGCGCATCCGCAGCGTATTTGAAGCTGCGTATGCGCTACTGACCGTCCATGGAGTGTGCCTCCTGCTGTGCCCATGTGTCCTGCTCATTTATAGCAGCAATCCGCCTCTACGAGCTGACGAGTCGCGCAGGCATGCGCAGTGTCGTCACAGACATCAAGTGGGCTAGACAGAGAGCGGCCGCGATGTCTGTGAGTACACTGTGCACATGCCTGCGCGAGACTTGCCCTGTGTGTCTGCTCGTAGAGGCGGATTGCTGCTAAGAGCAGCTAAAGCAGGACACGGGCACAGCTATGCTGGGTGTTGTAGTTTTGCAACAGCTGGAGGCACGCTGGTTGGGAAACACTGCTCTAGTGGAAACATTACGAATCACTGGACAATTCAGCTCAGTTTGTTAGGATGACAGATCCACATTAAAAAGAAATACACCAGGCAAAATTGATACTGTGCGATGCCTAGTACCTCAGGGGAGGAGCATGGCATTGAGACTCCACCCCTAAGGATCCGCCAAACTGAAACTGTCTGGTTTTGCCCACAATATAGTTCTAGTAAAATGAAAGCTAAGCTGTGATTGGTTGCTACAGGCTGAATTCCACCACTGAGAACACAACATTGGTTGATTTTGACAAAAAAAAAAAAAGCTTTATTAAAATATAAAGTAACAGTAAATACAATAAAGTGTTTTCTTCTTAATAAACAATACAGATGATGTTGAATATCGCAGTAGAACATACCCTGATTTCTATAGAAAAATATCTGAATAGATTCTGTGAGGTAGATCAGTATATACATCAAATATATAAAATGCTGTTTACAATGAAAGTCACGGAAAATATGCTGTACTAGATCCACGTAAGGCTGGGTTCACACCACGATTTTTTTATACAGTTTTTGGATACATTTAAAAAAATAAAAAAATAAATAAAAACCTATGCAACCGTACAGCAAACCGTGGCCATAGACTTTCCATTCCAAACCGTATGCACCATATTGTTTACGGGTGTCTCCATTTTAAAAACCACACGTTTTTTTACTTTTTTTTTTTCTGGACAGAAAACCGTGTCCTACCACGGTTTTTGGTCCGTGGGGGAAAAACCGTATTAACCCATATAACTATTTTTTTTTTTTTTTTAACATGGGAGTCAATGGGAACCGTACAGACCTGTATGTGCGTACGGTTCCATCCGGTTTTCACCATACGTTTTTTTTTTACTTTGCACCGTTTTTTTTCATGGAATTTCAATCAAACAAGTGAAACTTTATTCATAATGGAGTGAAAAGTTCAAAACGTCTACTTTTTTTTTCTTAAAAAATGGATGCAACCAGACATCATTTTTAAAACCGTATACAGATAAAACTTTGTACACACGTTTTGATACAGTTTAGTCAGGTTTTGAGGAATCCGTTTTTTTTTTTTTATCAAAACCCTGATAAAAAACTGTACTGCAAAAACGTGGTGTGAACCCAGCCTAAAGGGGGGCTACAACCGGTAGGAACGTACCTAAAACTTCATACTATAATTTGAATATTGGCACAAAAACCACATGTGACACAGATTTTCCTCTGGGTTTTGAGGGGGTAGACAGAACAGACAATGGTTTTACAAAAAAGGAGGCAAAGCTGCCCTAAAAATAAAAGCAGCATAAAAACATATGTAAACATGCCCTAAGTAACTACATACACAACTAAAAGTCAAAGTTACAGGGGTACTCTCACGTCCCCTTTTTGTCAGATTGGTTCTTCTGGAAGCTGGTCGTAGGGTGAGCGCTGTAACAGAGGAAGTGTTCATTTTCCCTACAGTGCCCCCACAGGGAAAATGAAGCATTACATCCCATTAATATGAATGGGGTTATCCAGGAATAGAAAAAACAGAGCTGACTTCGTCCAAAAACAGCGCCACTCTTGTCCTGGGGTTGTGTGTGGTATTGCAGCTCAGTTCCATTGCAGTAAATGGAGAAACGTTGTAATGCTACACACAACCTGAAGAGAGGGGTGGCGCTGTTTTTGGAAGAAATTATCTGCTGCAAGGGAATTTTTGATCTGAATTTTTCTGTTGGATTCCGCTCAGAAATTCTGCCGTGTGAACATGGTCTATCTATACCAGTGGTCTCCAACCTGCGGACCTCCAGATGTTGCAAAACTACAACTCCCAACATGCCCGGACAGTACGTACAGTACCCTGCGCATATATGAAGCTGCGTATTTGAAGCTGTGTTCAATCATTTAGTTTACATTGAACTCTGCAGCTTCAAATATGCACAGGATACTGTATGTGTGAATACAGCCTCAGGGTCAGTTCACACTGACATATTGCTACCCATTGAAGTCAATGGGCACCAAATCTGCAGCAAAAATAAAAGATGTGTGAAGTAAAATCTGCAATTGCGGATCCGGTGTTTGTGAATATACCCTTAGGGTAGGGTCACAGGTGCTGTATTTTGCTGCATATTTTCTGCAAGCCAATTTTGCTATCCATTGGCTTTAACCCCTTAAGGACATGCACCGTAAATAAACGGCGCTGCAGCGAGTAACTTCACGCACAGCGCCGTACATTTACGTCACGGCTATGACTTCCAGCAGACCAGAGCAAATCAGTGCTATGCCTATGCATAGTACTGAAAAGTATTAGCAATCTGATGATTGCTATAAATAGTCCCCTATAGGCATTAAAAAAGTGTAAAAAAAAAAAGTTTTGTTTTACAAGGGAATTTTTTTTTTTTAAAAAGCCTCTCCCCCAATAAAGATAAAA
>NC_079190.1:16278588-16373182 GCF_029499605.1 Hyla sarda | reverse complement strand
TACACTAGACACATATATACCTCACCCTCCATAGTAATACACTAGACACACATATACCTCACCCTCCATAGTAATACACTAGACACATATATACCTCACCCTCCATAGTAATACACTAGACACACACATATACCTCACCCTCCATAGTAATACACTAGACACATATATACCTCACCCTCCATAGTAATACACTAGACACACATATATCTCACCCTCCATAGTAATACACTAGACACACATATATCTCACCCTCCATAGTAATACACTAGACACACATATACCTCACCCTCCATAGTAATACACTAGACACACATATACCTCCCCCTCCATAGTAATACACTAGACACATATATACCTCACCCTCCATAGTAATAAACTAGACACACATATACCTCACCCTCCATAGTAATACACTAGACACACATATATACCTCACCCTCCATAGTAATACACTAGACACACATATATATACCTCACCCTCCATAGTAATACACTAGACACACACATATACCTCACCCTCCATAGTAATACACTAGACACATATACCTCACCCTCCATAGTAATATACTAGACACATATATACCTCACCCTCCATAGTAATACACTAGACACACATATACCTCACCCTCCATAGTAATACACTAGACACACACATATACCTCACCCTCCATAGTAATACACTAGACACACATATACCTCACCCTCCATAGTAATACACTAGACACATATATACCTCACCCTCCATAGTAATACACTAGACACATATATACCTCACTCTCCATAGTAATACACTAGACACACATATATACCTCACCCTCCATAGTAATACACTAGACACATATATACCTCACCCTCCATAGTAATACACTAGACACACATATATACCTCACCCTCCATAGTAATACACTAGACACACATATACCTCACCCTCCATAGTAATACACTAGACACACATATACCTCACCCTCCATAGTAATACACTAGACACACATATATACCTCACCCTCCATAGTAATACACTAGACACACATATACCTCACCCTCCATAGTAATACACTAGACACATATACCTCACCCTCCATAGTAATACACTAGACACATATATACCTCACCCTCCATAGTAATACACTAGACACATATATACCTCACCCTCCATAGTAATACACTAGACACATATATACCTCACCCTCCATAGTAATACACTAGACACATATATACCTCACCCTCCATAGTAATACACTAGACACATATACCTCACCCTCCATAGTAATACACTAGACACATATATACCTCACCCTCCATAGTAATACACTAGACACACATATATCTCACCCTCCATAGTAATACACTAGACACATATATACCTCACCCTCCATAGTAATACACTAGACACATATACCTCACCCTCCATAGTAATACACTAGACACATATATACCTCACCCTCCATAGTAATACACTAGACACACATATATACCTCACCCTCCATAGTAATACACTAGACACACATATATACCCCACCCTCCATAGTAATACACTAGACATATATATACCTCACCCTCCATAGTAATACACTAGACACACATATATACCCCACCCTCCATAGTAATACACTAGACACACATATACCTCTCCCTCCATAGTAATACACTAGACACATATATATACCTCACCCTCCACAGTAATACACTAGACACATATATACCTCACCCTCCATAGTAATACACTAGACACATATATACCTCACCCTCCATAGTAATACACTAGACACATATATACCTCACCCTCCATAGTAATACACTAGACACCTATATACCTCACCCTCCATATTAATACACTAGACACACATATATACCTCACCCTCCATAGTAATACACTAGACACATATATACCTCACCCTCCATAGTAATACACTAGACACACATATATACCTCACCCTCCATAGTAATACACTAGACACATATATATCTCACCCTCCATAGTAATACACTAGACACATATATACCTCACCCTCCATAGTAATACACTAGTAATACACATATGTACCTCACCCTCCATAGTAATACACTAGACACACATATACCTCACCCTCCATAGTAATACACTAGACACACATATATACCTCACCCTCCATAGTAATACACTAGACACACATATACCTCACCCTCCATAGTAATACACTAGACACATATATACCTCACCCTCCATAGTAATACACTAGACACACATATACCTCACCCTCCATAGTAATACACTAGACACATATATACCTCACCCTCCATAGTAATACACTAGACACATATATACCTCACCCTCCATAGTAATACACTAGACACATATATACCTCACCCTCCATAGTAATACACTAGACACATATATACCTCACCCTCCATAGTAATACACTAGACACACATATATACCTCACCCTCCATAGTAATACACTAGACACACATATACCCCACCCTCCATAGTAATACACTAGACACATATATACCTCACCCTCCATAGTAATACACTAGACACATATATACCTCACCCTCCATAGTAATACACTAGACACACATATACCTCACCCTCCATAGTAATACACTAGACACACATATACCTCACCCTCCATAGTAATACACTAGACACATATATATACCTCACCCTCCATAGTAATACACTAGACACACATATATACCTCACCCTCCATAGTAATACACTAGACACACATATACCTCACCCTCCATGGTAATACACTAGACACATATACCTCACCCTCCATAGTAATACACTAGACACATATATACCTCACCCTCCATAGTAATACACTAGACACATATATACCTCACCCTCCATAGTAATACACTAGACACACATATACCTCACCCTCCATAGTAATACACTAGACACACATATACCTCACCCTCCATAGTAATACACTAGACACATATATACCTCACCCTCCATAGTAATACACTAGACACATATATATCTCACCCTCCATAGTAATACACTAGACACACATATATACCTCACCCTCCATAGTAATACACTAGACACACATATATACCTCACCCTCCATAGTAATACACTAGACACATATATACCTCACCCTCCATAGTAATACACTAGACACATATACCTCACCCTCCATAGTAATACACTAGACACATATATACCTCACCCTCCATAGTAATACACTAGACACATATACCTCACCCTCCATAGTAATACACTAGACACATATATACCTCACCCTCCATAGTAATACACTAGACACATATATACCTCACCCTCCATAGTAATACACTAGACACATATATACCTCACCCTCCATAGTAATACACTAGACACACATATACCTCACCCTCCATAGTAATACACTAGACACACATATGTACCTCACCCTCCATAGTAATACACTAGACACATATATACCTCACCCTCCATAGTAATACACTAGACACATATATACCTCACCCTCCATAGTAATACACTAGACACACATATACCTCACCCTCCATAATAATACACTAGACACATATATACCTCACCCTACATAGTAATACACTAGACACATATATACCTCACCCTCCATAGTAATACACTAGACACATATACCTCACCCTCCATAGTAATACACTAGACACATATATATACCTCACCCTCCATAGTAATACACTAGACACATATATATACCTCACCCTCCATAGTAATACACTAGACACATATATACCTCACCCTCCATAGTAATACACTAGACACATATATACCTCACCCTCCATAGTAATACACTAGACACATATACCTCACCCTCCATAGTAATACACTAGACACATAAATACCTCACCCTCCATAGTAATACACTAGACACATATATACCTCACCCTCCATAGTAATACACTAGACACATATATACCTCACCCTCCATAGTAATACACTAGACACATATATACCTCACCCTCCATAGTAATACACTAGACACACATATACCTCACCCTCCATAGTAATACACTAGACACACATATGTACCTCACCCTCCATAGTAATACACTAGACACATATATACCTCACCCTCCATAGTAATACACTAGACACATATATACCTCACCCTCCATAGTAATACACTAGACACACATATACCTCACCCTCCATAATAATACACTAGACACATATATACCTCACCCTACATAGTAATACACTAGACACATATATACCTCACCCTCCATAGTAATACACTAGACACATATACCTCACCCTCCATAGTAATACACTAGACACATATATATACCTCACCCTCCATAGTAATACACTAGACACATATATATACCTCACCCTCCATAGTAATACACTAGACACATATATACCTCACCCTCCATAGTAATACACTAGACACATATATACCTCACCCTCCATAGTAATACACTAGACACATATATACCTCACCCTCCATAGTAATACACTAGACACATATATACCTCACCCTCCATAGTAATACACTAGACACATATATACCTCACCCTCCATAGTAATACACTAGACACACATATACCTCACCCTCCATAGTAATACACTAGACACATATATACCTCACCCTCCATAGTAATACACTAGACACCTATATACCTCACCCTCCATATTAATACACTAGACACACATATATACCTCACCCTCCATAGTAATACACTAGACACATATATACCTCACCCTCCATAGTAATACACTAGACACACATATATACCTCACCCTCCATAGTAATACACTAGACACATATATATCTCACCCTCCATAGTAATACACTAGACACATATATACCTCACCCTCCATAGTAATACACTTAGTAATACACATATGTACCTCACCCTCCATAGTAATACACTAGACACACATATACCTCACCCTCCATAGTAATACACTAGACACACATATACCTCACCCTCCATAGTAATACACTAGACACATATATACCTCACCCTCCATAGTAATACACTAGACACACATATACCTCACCCTCCATAGTAATACACTAGACACATATATACCTCACCCTCCATAGTAATACACTAGACACATATATACCTCACCCTCCATAGTAATACACTAGACACATATATATACCTCACCCTCCATAGTAATACACTAGACACATATATACCTCACCCTCCATAGTAATACACTAGACACATATATACCTCACCCTCCATAGTAATACACTAGACACACATATATACCTCACCCTCCATAGTAATACACTAGACACATATATACCTCACCCTCCATAGTAATACACTAGACACACATATACCTCACCCTCCATAGTAATACACTAGACACACATATACCTCACCCTCCATAGTAATACACTAGACACACATATACCTCACCCTCCATGGTAATACACTAGACACATATACCTCACCCTCCATAGTAATACACTAGACACATATATACCTCACCCTCCATAGTAATACACTAGACACATATATATCTCACCCTCCATAGTAATACACTAGACACACATATATACCTCACCCTCCATAGTAATACACTAGACACACATATATACCTCACCCTCCATAGTAATACACTAGACACATATATACCTCACCCTCCATAGTAATACACTAGACACATATACCTCACCCTCCATAGTAATACACTAGACACATATATACCTCACCCTCCATAGTAATACACTAGACACATATACCTCACCCTCCATAGTAATACACTAGACACATATATACCTCACCCTCCATAGTAATACACTAGACACATATATACCTCACCCTCCATAGTAATACACTAGACACATATATACCTCACCCTCCATAGTAATACACTAGACACACATATGTACCTCACCCTCCATAGTAATACACTAGACACATATATACCTCACCCTCCATAGTAATACACTAGACACATATATATCTCACCCCCCATAGTAATACACTAGACACACATATATATACCTCACCCTCCATAGTAATACACTAGACACATATATACCTCACCCTCCATAGTAATACACTAGACACACATATACCTCACCCTCCATAATAATACACTAGACACATATATACCTCACCCTACATAGTAATACACTAGACACATATATACCTCACCCTCCATAGTAATACACTAGACACATATACCTCACCCTCCATAGTAATACACTAGACACATATATATACCTCACCCTCCATAGTAATACACTAGACACATATATATACCTCACCCTCCATAGTAATACACTAGACACATATATACCTCACCCTCCATAGTAATACACTAGACACATATATACCTCACCCTCCATAGTAATACACTAGACACATATATACCTCACCCTCCATAGTAATACACTAGACACATATATACCTCACCCTCCATAGTAATACACTAGACACACATATACCTCACCCTCCATAGTAATACACTAGACACACATATATACCTCACCCTCCATAGTAATACACTAGACACACATATACCTCACCCTCCATAGTAATACACTAGACACATATACCTCACCCTCCATAGTAATACACTAGACACACATATATACCTCACCCTCCATAGTAATACACTAGACACATATATATACCTCACCCTCCATAGTAATACACTAGACACACATATACCTCACCCTCTATAGTAATACACTAGACACACACATATACCTCACCCTCCATAGTAATACACTAGACACATATATATACCTCACCCTCCATAGTAATACACTAGACACATATATACCTCACCCTCCATAGTAATACACTAGACACATATATACCTCACCCTCCATAGTAATACACTAGACACACATATATACCTCACCCTCCATAGTAATACACTAGACACACATATACCTCACCCTCCATAGTAATACACTAGACACATATACCTCACCCTCCATAGTAATACACTAGACACACATATATACCTCACCCTCCATAGTAATACACTAGACACATATATACCTCAGTAGAAAAAATCAACAAAAAGTAATAATATTTCTTGTGCTGATCGGAGGGGAACTCCATAAAATCTAGCTTTTAATGTTTATAGTTAAAAGCCACCAGAGTAATCAGAAAGGAGTGCTCAAAACTAAATCCAACACCAAATCATAAATCAAAGGATTACCACATGTCAATGTGGATTTATCAAGAATGATCCCATTCTAATGCTCGTAGTGTAGACCCAACGCGTTTCTACCACATTTGTGTGGTGTCATCAGGGGACTAAAGAAGATACTAGTATGAGGCTATTTGTTCTAAGCCTACCATGCACTAGAAGTAATACAATTAGAAAAAAGTTTAGAAACTGAGAACCACGATTACTCATGGAAGGGGTACACCCGATACATAGTGTGCCCCATGCAAATTTTCAGGACACGGACTCCTAAGCAACAGGGTTAGTTGTCATCAGTGGATCTGTAAAGAAAACGTACACAGAATGGATGGTTTCGATAAGCATTCCTCAAAAGTACTAATAGATTCCACTTATAAAATCACTCACATAGCCCTGAAGAGTCCAAAGGTACCTAGAGGGAAATAGAATATAACTTCCATAAGTGTACTGCTTATGTGTACCTGAAAGGAAAAGGGTGCAAAACGCACCAGCAGATGTACTCACTGTTAGGATGTACTTGCTTCCGGCAAATAAGGTCTCAGTGCTGCGCTCCTACCCGCAGTGGCGGGGAGCCGTCTAGTAATCACGGCTGCTGAGCGCACACTGAGACCATGCCGGCGTCTGACGTAATATCCGCTGCCAACCGGAAGCCGCGTCTTAGCGCCCAGCCCTCTAGACGCGAACAGAGGGCGGCGCTAGGTGAGACAAAACAGCGTCCTTAGTAACCGCAGCGATATAATAATAATAATCTGACAATATGCCTGATAGACAGAGGGAACCCCAATGTGTCACTATATATGTATATAATCGGAGCGAGGTAAGTTAGTTCCTACCAGAGGACAAAGCATTAGAGACCAAAGCGTATAAGAATTACGTCACAGACAAAATTAGGGGGTTTGTGTGCCTAACTAGGAGAGGAAGGGGAGAACTGCAGCGCATCCATGACCTTTAAAAGGATGCAAGGTCCCGCGAGCTAACTAAGCAGTAAAAACCCATGTATTATGACTCTCCTCACAAAGAAACCCCCATTTAGGTGGAAGAAATATATGGACTATGATCTGGAGCACCCAAATGTCTCTATGCTATTCTAGAGTATATGTATATATAAATATAGATGAATACTAACCCCCACACACATATAACATATCATGCGTATAAAACGATAATCGCTAGTGTGAATAAGTAAAATAGGGGAAAAAAAAAACTCTTGGTCCATATCTCTAGAAAAATAATCGATCATAGTAATACCAGAAGGAATGGTAGTTATTTATATAGTGAATGATTAGAAAATGATAATGACTAGAGAAAGCGCATGACCTGCAAGGATCAACCCAACCAATAATTGAGGAATAAGAGGATGACCTGCAAGGATCAACCCAACCAATAAATGAGGAATAAGAGGTCAGGGTAAATAGTACATATGGAGATTAATCCAACTATGTGGACCCTAATTAAATAACCTAAATAGATAGATTAGGAAATTCAAAAACCAGATGGTTAGAGGCTCAAAAGCTGGAGCGGCTTGGAAATCCCAAGGGGGGGGATAACATGCGGGGGCCCCTTGTGACCTGCAACATACACCAGGGCAAAAACTAGGGGAGAGTGACAGGGGATAGACAGGGGCCTAGGGTGCCTAATCTATCCCTGATCTAGCTAGAATGCCCTAATCCCTAGGCAGGGTGGACGCCCTAATAAGGGCGGCCCCGCTCACGTACCTCCTACTTGGCCTCATAGAGCCCTAACTATATGGTGATACTGACTGATAGGCCCACTAGGGTCTCCACTAACTGCCTAGGAATCACCATAAAGGTGAGAGCAGGTCACAGAAAGCACGCATAATTTAGTTGTTCATTTAGCCCCTCCGGGCCACTAGTACCTAGTTCATAGATCCAGCGACACTCTTTCTGTAATAACCGTTGATCGAAATTTCCCCCTCTGGGTGAAGGTTCCACTTTTTCAATCCCAAAGAACTTTAAATTGTTGGAGTCATTCCTGTGAAAACAGTTCATATGTCTAGCTAAGGGAGTATCTCGGTCATGCCTCACATCTCCAAGGTGTTCAAGGATCCGTTTCTTAAATTCTCTAAAGGTTTTTCCTATGTACTTTTTAAGGCACGGACAAATAGCCATGTAGATGATGCCTCGTGTGGTACAGTTAATAAAATTACGGATCCTGAACTCTCTACCTGTGCTTGCACTTCGAAAGGATTTATTCCTTATACCTCACCCTCCATAGTAATACACTAGACACATATATACCTCACCCTCCATAGTAATATACTAGACACACATATATACCTCACCCTCCATAGTAATACACTAGACACATATATACCTCACCCTCCATAGTAATATACTAGACACACATATATCTCACCCTCCATAGTAATACACTAGTAATACACATATATACCTCACCCTCCATAGTAATACACTAGACACACATATATATACCTCACCCTCCATAGTAATACACTAGACACACATATATCTCACCCTCCATAGTAATACACTAGACACACATATATATACCTCACCCTCCATAGTAATACACTAGACACACATATATCTCACCCTCCATAGTAATACACTAGACACACATATACCTCACCCTCCATAGTAATACACTAGACACATATATACCTCACCCTCCATAGTAATACACTAGACACACATATACCTCACCCTCCATAGTAATACACTAGACACATATACCTCACCCTCCATAGTAATATACTAGACACACATATATCTCACCCTCCATAGTAATACACTAGACACATATATACCTCACCCTCCATAGTAATACACTAGACACACATATATACCTCACCCTCCATAGTAATACACTAGACACACATATATCTCACCCTCCATAGTAATACACATATATACCTCACCCTCCATTTATACTTCTAGCACTCTAAGCAGAACTACCTGTGCTTAAAGGGGTATTCTAGCCGTAAGAAATGTATCCACAGGATAGGTGACTGATTGAGGGTGTTGTTGGGGGGATGTGACCTCTAGAACAGCCCACAATCTCTAGAATGGAACTCCTACTATCTGTGCTGGAGTAAGCGGTGGATGGGACGCACTTCATTCACTGTCTATGGGTGCACTGGAGATACCTGAGCAATATACTTGGGTATCTCTGGCACTATGTGTGGTGCCTTGGGGTGGGGGGGGGGGGGGGGGGGGGGGGGGGGGGGGGGGGTGTATGGCAGTTGTGGTGTTGCTATGCGGTATATCAAGAGTGTAATTAACTCTTGTCAGTCGTGACGCCAGGGTGAGGGTTAATACTGTGATGCTTGGCCTATCGCCACCCTTCCCAAAAGCGATAAGGAGATGTAGAATAAAGGAATGTCCACAACCAGAGCTTTGCTGAAAACTTTCAGAAACTTTACTGAAGATTTTCTGTAACATGGCATAACAGAAACAGTCCTTATAACAAAGTCTATATACAGCTTAGTGGAGATTGACGTATGGTTGGGACTTTCGTAAGTTCTTTAGCTTAGTAGGATTTTGTAAGCACAGATCCGCTGGATTTAGGGGTATGTTTAGGTCCAGTGATCCTGCTAGCATTTGCGAGGAAGTTGTAAGAACTCACTGTTAGATTCAGGCCGAGGCCGGCAGGATTTGGCCCAGTAATGGTTGATGACAGCTGCACAGATCTTTTCTCATCAGCAGCCCACGAGGAAAGAGAAAGATTATTGGCTGCAGCTCCCTTATATGGGCAGGGGCTGGCCATTTTGGGATTGGTCCTTGCCATCTGTCATTCACCGTTACAAAGTGTTGTGGGTAATCACATGACCCATGAATCACCAAAGGTCCTTTTACCTACCATAGAGTTCTGAAGCCCCGTCACATGACCCATGAATCACCAAAGGTCCTTTTACCTACCATAGAGTTCTGAAGCCCCGTCACATGACCCATGAATCACCAAAGGTCCTTTTACCTACCATAGAGTTCTGAAGCCCCGTCACATGACCCATGAATCGCCAAAGGTCCTTTTACCTACCATAGAGTTCTGAAGCCCCGTCACATGACCCATGAATCCCCAAAGGTCCTTTTACCTACCATAGAGTTCTGAAGCCCCGTCACATGACCCATGAATCACCAAAGGTCCTTTTACCTACCATAGAGTTCTGAAGCCCCGTCACATGACCCATGAATCACCAAAGGTCCTTTTACCTACCATAGAGTTCTGAAGCCCCGTCACATGACCCATGAATCGCCAAAGGTCCTTTTACCTACCATAGAGTTCTGAAGCCCCGTCCCATGACCCATGAATCACCAAAGGTCCTTTTACCTACCATAGAGTTCTGAAGCCCCGTCACATGACCCATGAATCCCCAAAGGTCCTTTTACCTACCATAGAGTTCTGAAGCCCCGTCACATGACCCAAAGGCCCTGCGACGCTATGCAGGTAATAAAAATATTATACATAGTATTTACACACTTAATTTAACACCATATTAACTAGATGAGGGGTGACTAGGGGATGACTAGGGAAGTGGACCCCCGCAGTTCCAAGGAACTCTGACTTTGGGGACCCCCAACCAAGGTATTGTATGCAATACGGTACTGGGACACCACATATGGATAGGGGATGTTTGTTTTTTTTAGGACTGGAACAACCCTCTAAATCTATACCACTATACAAGCAAGACTGCAGGGATTATAGATTCCCCCTTACCAAAGTCATGTCCCCCTTTTCTTCTAACTTGGGGGGGTTCCCAATATAAATAGTGAGTGGCTTTTCCTGCTTCGCGGTGATCCTGATAACTTGCACAGTGACTGGTTTCTCCGTCGCCGTTGTCCGTGAAAGCTTTTAAGCCACAGATGCTCCTGATACCAGGCGTACAATTCTACTGCAAAGGAATGGACACGTCTCCTCCCGCCGCAGACAGAATCTCTGAAATGAAGTGCTCTTTCATTTCATTAACCAGGGCATCTGGCCGCACAGTAATCCCATTACCCCGGCCCGCTACATTGTTCTGGCTTCTGTTTTTCCGTAAAGACGCCGGGCTCATCATCCCTGACCCCTTCAAAACCTCATTCTCCACAACACATTGTTCCATCTCCAGCAAGCCGGGGAGGCACACTGGTAAAAGTCTGCGCATGCCCAAAGATGGCGAAATCTCCTACCCACTCAGACTTATATTATTGTTCATAGGGGGCGGTAGAGGGCTTCCCAACTACCATGTGTCATCTATAATACTGTGTCTTCTTGTATTACTTAGGGGTCTTTCATTAAAGGGGTACTCTGCCCCTAGACATCTTATTCCCGTCCAAAGGATAGGGGATAAGATGTCCGATTGCAGGGGTCCCACCTCTGGGGACCCCCACAATCTTGCTGCTGCACCCGGCATTCGTTTAGAGCAGTGGTCTCCAACCTGCGGACCTCCAGATGTTGCAAAACTACAACTCCCAGCATGCCCGGACAGCCATCGGCTGTCCGGGCATGCTGGGAGTTGTAGTTTTGCAACATCTGGAGGTCCACAGGTTGGAGACCACCGGTTTAGAGCCTCGGGTGCAGCGCCGGAGGCTCGTGACATCACGGCCACACCCCCTCAATGCAAGTCTATGGGAGGGGGCGTGATTGCTCACCGGAGTACCCCTTTAAGGAGAGGCGACTAGGGGCTGTCCCACCTTAGGAACCCTACCTGAACGAATTTACTCTGTCTTTGGGGACCTCTACACTAGGTACTGGATGCAATACGGTACCGGGACACCACATATATATATATATATATATATATATATATGTAATAATTCCCTACACAATAAAAATTCAATTTGCCCCCTTTTCAAAAACAACAAACAAACAAAAAAAAATTTTTTTTTTTTATATTGCCACATGTGTTAATGTTTGTTACTGAAATTTTTATGCGTCATTAAGAACTAAATATTATAGAATTAAATATTGTTGAAGGAGTAGTGCAGTGAAAGATAATTTCTCCCCTATAAAAAGTAAAGGGGATAAGTTATAGATCGCGGGGGGGTCCGACCACTGGGACCCCCATGATCTCCTGAACGGGACCCGGCCGTCTTCGCAGCCGACACCCCCCCCCCCCATGTATCTCTATGGGCCGCTACTCCATGCGGGGGTTTGGCATGCCCCCTTCCGGCAGATTGCCAGGGCCCCGTTCAGGAGATCGTGGGGAGTCCCAGCGGTTGGACCCTTTAATTCACCCCCCCCCCCCCAATCTATAACTTATCCCCTTTCCTTTGGATAGGGGATAAGTTACCTTCCACTAAAGAACTCCTTAAAAGGAAATATGCAGCAAAAATAAACATGACATTGCGGCGTTCGTGCTTCCCCGCCTTTCCCATAGTTTTGTATGGGGCGGGGGTGTACCGTTGACCTCACTGAGGTCGACGGTGTACGCATTAGCCGGCGCACGGCGCGGCAATGCGGGAACCCCATTCAGGAGATTTTTAAATAGAAGTAATTTACAAATCTGCTTAAATTTATGTCACCAGTTGATTTAGGAAAAAAAATTTCCACTGGAGTAGCCCTTTAACCCCATAAGGACCCAGCCATTTTACACCTTAGGACCCGGCCATTTTTTGCACATCTGACCACTGTCATTTTAAACATTAATAACTCTGGAATGCTTTTAGTTATCATTCTGATTCCGAGATTGTTTTTTCGTGACATATTCTACTTTAACATAGTGGTAAAAATTTTTGGTAACTTGCATCATTTCTTGGTGACAAATCCCAAAATTTGATGAAAAATTTTAAAATTTTGCATTTTTCTAACTTTGAAGCTCTCTGCTTGTAAGGAAAATGGATATTCAAAATATATATATATTTTTGATTCACATATACAATATGTCTACTTTATGTTTGCATCATAAAATTGACAAGTTTTTACTTTTGGAAGACATCAGAGGGCTTCAAAGTTCAGCAGCAATTTTCCAATTTTTCACAAAATTTCCAAAATCACAATTTTTCAGGGACCAGTTCAGGTTTGAAGTGGATTTGAAGTTTCTTCATCTTATAAATACCCCACAAATGACCCCATTATAAAAACTGAACCCCCCAAAGTATTCAATATGACATTCAGTCAGCGTTTTAACCCTTTAGGTGTTTCACAGGAATAGCAGCAAAGTGAAGGAGAAAATTCACAATCTTCATTTTTTACACTCGCATGTTCTTGTAGACCCAATTTTTGAATTTTTACAAGGGGTAAAAGGAGAAAATGTATACTTATATTTGTAGCCCAATTTCTCTAGAGTAAGCACATACCTCATATGTCTATGTAAAGTGTTCGGCGGGCGCAGTAGAGGGCTCAGAAGGGAAGGAGTGACAAAGTGATTTTGGAGAGTACATTTTTCTGAAATGGTTTTTGGGGGGCATGTTGCATTTAGGAAGCCCCTATGGTGCCAGAACAGCAAAAAAAAAAAAACACATGGCATACTATTTTGGAAACTAGACCCCTTGAGGAACGTAACAAGGAATAAAATGAGCCTTAAAACCCCACAGGTGTTTCCCAACTTTTGCATATGTAAAAAAAAAAAAAAAATTCACTAAAATGTGTGTTTCCCCCCAAAATTTCACATTTTTGCAAGGGTTAATAGCGGAAAATACCCCCCAAAATTTGTAACCCCATCTCTTCTGAGTATGGAGGTACCCCATAAGTTGACCTGAAGTGCACTACGGGCGAACTACAATGCTCAGAAAAGGAGTCATATTTGGCTTTTTGAGAGCGAATTTTGCTCGGGGGGCATGTCGCATTTAGGAAGCCCCTATGGTGCCAGGACAGCAAAAAATACCCACATGGCATACCATTTTGGAAAATAGACCCCTTGAGGAACGTAACAAGGGGTACAGTGAGCATTTACCCCCCACTGGTGTCTGTCAGATCTGTGGAACAGTGGGCTGTACAAAATTTTTAATTTGCACAGCCCACTGTTCCAAGGATCTGTCAGACACCAGTGGGGTGTAAATTCTTACTGCACCCCTCATTACATTCCGTGAGGGGTGTAGTTTCCGAAATGGGGTCACATGTGTTTTTTTTTTATTTTTGCGTTTGTCAAAACCACTGTAACAATCAGCCACCCCTGTGCAAATCACCTCAAATGTACATGGTGCACTCTCCCTTCTGGGCCTTGTTGTGCGCCCCCAGAGCCCTTTGCGCCCACATATGGGATATCTCCGTAGTTGGGAGAAATTGCATTACAAATTTTGGGGGGCTTTTTTCCCTTTTACCTGTTGAAAAGTGAAAAGTATAGGGCAACTCCAGCATGTTAGTGTAAAAAATTTATTTTTCCTAACATGCTGGTGTAGACCCCAACTTCACTTTTTCATAAGGGGTGAAAGGAGAAAAAGCCCCCAAAATTTGTTAGGCAATTTCTCCCGAGTACGGCGATACCCCATATGTGACCCTAAACTGTTGCCTTGAAATACGACAGGGCTCCAAAGTGAGAGAGCGCCATGCGCATTTGAGGCCTGAATTAGGGATTTGCATAGGGGTGGACATAGGGGTATACTACGCCAGTGATTCCCAAACAGGGTGCCTCCAGCTGTTGCTAAACTCCGAGCATGCCTGGACAGTCAATGGCTGTCCGGCAATACTGGGAGTTGTTGTTTTGCAACAGCTGGAGGCACCATTTTGAAAACAGTGGCGTACCAGGCGTTTTCATTTTTATTGGGGAGGGGAGGGGGGCTGTGTAGGGGTATGTGTATATGTAGTGTTTTTTACTTTTCATTTTATTTTGTGTTAGTGTAGTGTAGTGTTTTTAGGGTACAGTCACACGGGCGGGGGATTACAGCGAGTTTCCCGCTGCGAGTTTGAGATGCAGCGCAAAATTTGCTGCATCGCAAACTTGCAGCCTGATACTCACTGTAAGCCCCCTGCCCATGTGAATGTACCCTGTACATTCACAGGGGGGGGGGGGACCTCCAGCTGTTGCAAAACTACAACTCCCAGCATCTACAGTCTATCAGTGCATGCTGGTAGTTATAGTTTTGCAACAGCTGGAGGCACACGGGTTGGGAAACACTGAGTTAGGAAACAGACAATGTTTCCCAACCAGTGTGCCTCCAATTGTTGCAAAACCACTACTCCCAAACATTCTCAGGCATGCTGGAAGTAGTAGTTCGACAACATCTTTAGAGCCAGATGTTGCAGAACTACAACTCCCAGCATGCTTGGAGTTGTAGTTTTGCAACATCTGGAGGACTACAGTTTGCAGACCACTAATACCGTGGTTCCCAATCTGTGCCCTTCCAGATGTTTCAAAACTACAACTCCCAGTATGGCAAAACTGTCCAGGCATGCTGGGAGTTGTAGTTCTGTAACATCTTAAGGGCCAGATGTTACAGAACTACAACTCCCAGCATGCCTGGACAGTAAGTGCATGCTGAGGATGTGTAGTTTTGCAACATCTGATAGGGCACAGTGGTCCCAAAACTGTGGACCTCCAGATGTTGCAAAACTGCAACTCCCAGCATGCCCAGACGCCAAGGGCTATCTGGGCATGCTGGGAGTTGTAGTATACAGGGTCCCAATACAGCAATGCATGTCGCTTTACGGCGCCGTGCATTGCTATAAAGGGCCCGACCGCGGCTGAAGATCCACTCGCCTGTCGCCGCCGCCGCTGTCTTCATCACCGTGATCCGGGTCTTCAGTGACGAGGTAAGTACCGGGGCCGGTCCCCAGCACTCCCCCGTCCCCCGCCGCGTCCTCCGGTCTTCCTCCCGTCCTCTCCGGACTTCCAGGAGCCGGGCAGGGTGGGAAGAAGTAACCGCCCCCCCCCCCCCCCCTGCGATTGGTCGGTTAACTAACCGACAGATCCCAGGGGATCGGAGGAGGTGGCAGGCTTGCCACCTCGCTCCTAGCCTCCAGCATGGTCCTGGCTGTCTGTGACAGCCTGGATCATGCGAAATTACCGGGCGGTCGGGTCCCAGAGACCCGATCAGCCCGGTATCGCCGCAGATCGCATGGGCGATTTCCCCCGCGATTTGCGACGATCGCCGACATAGGGGGCCTACATGGCCCCCCTCGGCATTTGCCCTAGATGCCTGCTGAAGCATTTCAGCAGGCATCCGCTTCTGATCTCTGCCCGGCGAGCGGCAGGGACCGGAATACGCCAGGACGTCACAGGACGTCCTATGTCCTTAAGGCCCAGGGTGCCAGGACGTCCCCTGTCGTCCTGGGTCCTTAAGGGGTTAAAAGGGGTATCTGAAGGATAGAGGATAAGATGTCTGACCGCGGGGGTCCCTCCACTGGAGCTTCAGTGTTCGTGACGTCACTCCACGCCCCCTCCATTCATGTCTATGGGAGGAGGCGTGACGGCTACGTAGTAGCCGTCACGCCTCCTCCCATAGACATGAATGGAGGAGTCATGGCGGCTGTAGTCGCCAGTCATCCGGCCCAGAGTGGAGTTCACACTGTGCAGGGATGAGCGGGGTGCCAAGCTGAGGATCGCGGGGGTCCCCAGCGGCAGGACTCCCGCATTATACTCAGGGGTGAAGTCCTGGGGAAAAAAAGTGTAGGAACTCACCCAAGATTTCCACTCGGGGCTGATTTTGCAGGACTACTGCTAATGGGATCAGTGTTCCTGCTGTAGAAAAAGTGCAGGAACTCCGTTCCCATGCGTTCCTGCAGGACTTGAGCCCTGATTATACTGTAATATAAACACCTTCCGATTCACGGGTGCATGGGACTCCATCTCTGAACCCTCTATGACCGACATGGGATAAGTGAAATTTCACATTATTTATTAATATTTTCAGTGGGATCCGTGTTTCTGCTCTTTATACCGTACAATGTCTACACACCTCCCACACAGTGCCTTATCCTATACATCAATGCCTAAAGGAAATGAGGGAGCCTGGAGCATCGGTACAGCCCGGAGCACTATGAGGCGCTTATAATAAGTCAATATAGAAAGATTACGAGGTGGGAGACAATATCATCCTGACCTACATTCCACTAATCACTGTAGGTATGACACATGGATACAGCAAATGGGGGAAGTATACAACCGTATGACTTGTGCAGGTTATTACCGAAAGAGAACAGTATTATTGGAGTTTTATTCTTGTATATAGGAGGCAGTATTATTGTAGTTATATTCTTGTATATAGGAGCAGTATTATAGTAGTTATATTCTTGTATATAGGAGCAGTTGTCACGATGCCGGCTGGCAGGTAGTGGATCCTCTGTGCCAGCGAGGGATTGGCGTGGACCGTGCTAGTGGATCGGTTCTAAGTCACTACTGGTTTTCACCAGAGCCCGCCGCAAAGCGGGATGGTCTTGCTGCGGCGGTAGTGACCAGGTCGTATCCACTAGCAACGGCTCAACCTCTCTGACTGCTGAAGATAGGCGCGGTACAAGGGAGTAGACAGAAGCAAGGTCGGACGTAGCAGAAGGTCAGGGCAGGCAGCAAGGATCGTAGTCGGGGGCAACGGCAGGAGGTCTGGAACACAGGCTAGGAACACACAAGGAAACGCTTTCACTGGCACAATGGCAACAAGATCCGACGAGGGAGTGAAGGGGAAGTGAGGTATAAATAGGGAGTGCACAGGTGAACACACTAATTGGAACCACTGCGCCAATCAGCGGCGCAGTGGCCCTTTAAATCGCAGAGACCCGGCGCGCGCGCGCCCTAGGGAGCGGGGCCGCGCGCGCCGGGACAGGACAGACGGAGAGCGAGTCAGGTACGGGAGCCGGGATGCGCATCGCGAGCGGGCGCTACCCGCATCGCGAATCGCATCCCGGCTGGAGACGGTATCGCAGCGCACCGGGTCAGTGGAGCTGCCCGGAGCGCTGCGGTAGCGAGAGAGAAGCGAGCGCTCCGGGGAGGAGCGGGGACCCGGAGCGCTCGGCGTAACAGTACCCCCCCCCTTGGGTCTCCCCCTCTTCTTAGAGCCTGAGAACCTGAGGAGCAGACTTTTGTCTAGGATGTTGTCCTCAGGTTCCCAGGATCTCTCTTCAGGTCCACAGCCCTCCCAATCCACCAAAAAGAACCTTTTTCCTCTGACCGTCTTGGAGGCCAGTATCTCTTTCACTGAGAAGACGTCAGAAGAACCGGAGACAGGAGTGGGAGAAACTAATTTGGGAGAGAAACGGTTGATGATGAGTGGTTTAAGAAGAGAGACATGAAAGGCATTAGGAATACGGAGAGAAGGAGGAAGAAGAAGTTTGTAAGAGACAGGATTAATTTGGCACAAGACTTTGAAAGGACCAAGATAGCGTGGACCCAGTTTGTAACTGGGGACACGAAAGCGGACATATTTAGCGGAGAGCCATACCTTGTCTCCTGGAGCAAAAATGGGGGGAGCTCTTCTTTTCTTATCGGCAAACTTTTTCATGCGAGATGAAGCCTGTAAAAGAGAATCTTGGGTCTCTTTCCATATGGTGGAAAGATCACGAGTCACTTCATCTACAGCGGGCAAACCAGAGGGCAAGGGAGTAGGGAGGGGGGGAAGAGGGTGACGGCCGTACACCACGAAAAATGGGGATTTGGAGGAAGATTCAGAGACTCTAAAGTTATACGAGAATTCGGCCCATGGTAGAAGATCTGCCCAATCATCCTGGCGGGAGGAAACAAAATGTCGTAAATAATCACCCAAGACCTGGTTAATTCTTTCTACTTGTCCATTGGATTGAGGATGATATGCAGAAGAAAAGTTTAATTTAATCTTGAGTTGTTTACAGAGAGCCCTCCAGAATTTTGACACGAATTGGACGCCTCTATCCGAGACTATCTGTGTGGGCAACCCGTGAAGACGAAAAATGTGTACAAAAAATTGTTTAGCCAACTGAGGCGCTGAAGGAAGACCAGGAAGAGGGATGAAATGTGCCATCTTGGAGAATCGATCAACGACCACCCAAACAACAGTGTTGCCACGGGATGGGGGTAGGTCTGTAATAAAATCCATACCAATCAGAGACCAAGGCTGTTCGGGGACAGGCAGAGGATGAAGAAAACCAGCGGGCTTCTGGCGAGGAGTCTTATCCCGGGCACAGACAGTGCAGGCTCGCACAAAGTCCACGACATCCGTCTCCAGAGTCGGCCACCAATAGAAGCGAGAGATGAGTTGCACAGATTTCTTAATGCCTGCATGACCTGCGAGATGGGAGGAGTGACCCCATTTGAGGATTCCGAGGCGTTGGCGTGGAGAGACGAAGGTCTTTCCTGGAGGAGTTTGCCTGATGGAGGCTGGAGAAGTGGAAATCAGGCAGTCAGGAGGAATGATGTGTTGCGGAGAGAGTTCAACTTCCGAGGCATCCGAGGAACGAGAGAGAGCATCGGCCCTAATGTTCTTATCGGCAGGCCGAAAGTGAATTTCAAAATTAAATCGGGCAAAGAACAGAGACCACCTGGCCTGGCGAGGATTCAGCCGTTGGGCAGACTGGAGATAGGAGAGATTCTTGTGATCGGTGTAAATAATAACTGGAAATCTTGATCCCTCCAGCAGATGCCTCCATTCCTCAAGTGCTAATTTAATGGCTAGAAGCTCTCGATCCCCGATGGAGTAGTTCCTCTCCGCCGGAGAGAAGGTCCTAGAAAAAAAACCACAAGTAACAGCATGCCCGGAAGAATTTTTTTGTAGAAGGACCGCTCCAGCTCCTACAGAGGAGGCATCAACCTCCAATAGGAAGGGTTTAGATGGGTCAGGTCTGGAGAGCACGGGAGCCGAAGAAAAGGCAGACTTGAGCCGTTTGAAGGCGTCTTCCGCTTGAGGAGGCCAAGACTTGGGATTGGCATTTTTTTTGGTTAAAGCCACGATAGGGGCCACAACGGTAGAAAAATGTGGAATAAATTGCCTGTAATAATTGGCGAACCCCAAAAAACGTTGGATAGCACGGAGTCCGGAGGGGCGTGGCCAATCTAAGACGGCAGAGAGTTTGTCTGGATCCATTTGTAGTCCCTGGCCAGAGACCAAGTATCCTAGGAAAGGAAGAGATTGGCATTCAAACAGACATTTCTCTATCTTGGCATAAAGTTGATTGTCATGAAGTCTCTGAAGAACCATACGGACATGCTGGCGGTGTTCTTCTAGATTGGCAGAAAAAATCAGGATATCGTCCAGATATACAACAACACAGGAGTATAAGAGATCACGAAAAATGTCATTAACAAAGTCTTGGAAGACGGCAGGGGCGTTGCACAGGCCAAAGGGCATGACCAGATACTCAAAGTGTCCATCTCTAGTGTTAAATGCCGTTTTCCATTCATCCCCCTCTCTGATGCGGATGAGATTATAAGCACCTCTTAAGTCCAGTTTGGTAAAGATGTGGGCACCTTGGAGGCGATCAAAGAGTTCAGAGATAAGAGGTAGGGGGTAGCGGTTCTTTACCGTGATTTTATTAAGACCGCGGTAGTCAATGCAAGGACGTAGAGAGCCATCTTTTTTGGACACAAAGAAAAATCCGGCTCCGGCAGGAGAGGAGGATTTACGGATAAAGCCTTTTTTTAAATTTTCCTGGATATACTCCGACATAGCAAGAGTCTCTGGGGCGGACAGAGGATAGATTCTGCCCCGGGGTGGAGTAGTGCCCGGGAGGAGGTCAATAGGACAATCATAAGGCCTGTGAGGAGGTAGAGTCTCAGCTTGTTTTTTGCAAAAAACATCCGCAAAGTCCATATAGGCCTTAGGGAGACCGGTTACAGGGGGAACCACAGAGTCACGGCAAGGGGTACTGGGAACCGGTTTTAGGCAGTCCTTGAAACAAGAGGGCCCCCAACTCTTGATCTCCCCAGAGGACCAATCCAGGGTTGGGGAATGGAGTTGAAGCCAGGGTAGTCCAAGGAGGATTTCGGAAGTGCAATTGGGAAGGACCAAAAATTCAATCCTCTCGTGATGAGGTCCGATGCACATTAGAAGGGGCTCCGTGCGGTAACGTATGGTACAGTCCAATCTTTCATTGTTTACACAATTGATGTAGAGGGGTCTGGCGAGACTGGTCACTGGGATGTTGAACCTGTTGACGAGAGAGGCCAAAATAAAATTTCCTGCAGATCCGGAATCCAAGAAGGCCATAGTAGAGAAGGAGAAGGCAGAGGCAGATATCCGCACAGGCACAGTAAGACGTGGAGAAGCAGAGTAGACATCAAGGACTGTCTCACCTTTGTGCGGAGTCAGCGTACGTCTTTCCAGGCGGGGAGGACGGATAGGACAATCCTTCAGGAAGTGTTCGGTACTGGCACAGTACAAGCAGAGATTCTCCATGCGGCGTCGTGTCCTCTCTTGAGGTGTCAGGCGAGACCGGTCGACCTGCATAGCCTCCACGGCGGGAGGCACAGGAACGGATTGCAGGGGACCAGAGGAGAGAGGAGCCGGGGAGAAAAAACGCCTTGTGCAAACAAAGTCCATATCCTGGCGGAGCTCCTGACGCCTTTCGGAAAAACGCATGTCAATGCGAGTGGCAAGATGGATGAGTTCATGTAGGTTAGCAGGGATTTCTCGTGCGGCCAGAACATCTTTAATGTTGCTGGATAGGCCTTTTTTAAAGGTCGCGCAGAGGGCCTCATTATTCCAGGATAATTCTGAAGCAAGAGTACGGAATTGTACGGCGTACTCGCCAACGGAAGAATTACCCTGGACCAGGTTCAACAGGGCAGTCTCAGCAGAAGAGGCTCGGGCAGGTTCCTCAAAGACACTTCGAATTTCCGAGAAGAAGGAGTGTACAGAGGCAGTGACGGGGTCATTGCGGTCCCAGAGCGGTGTGGCCCATGACAGAGCTTTTCCAGACAGAAGGCTGACTACGAAAGCCACCTTAGACCTTTCAGTAGGGAACTGGTCCGACATCATCTCCAAGTGCAGGGAACATTGGGAAAGAAAGCCACGGCAAAACTTAGAGTCCCCATCAAATTTATCCGGCAAGGATAGTCGTAGACCAGAGGCGGCCACTCGCTGCGGAGGAGGTGCAGGAGCTGGCGGAGGAGATGATTGCTGAAGCTGTGGTAGTAGCTGCTGTAGCATCACGGTCAGTTGAGACAGCTGTTGGCCTTGTTGCGCTATCTGTTGTGACTGCTGGGCGACCACCGTGGTGAGGTCGGCGACAACTGGCAGAGGAACTTCAGCGGGATCCATGGCCGGATCTACTGTCACGATGCCGGCTGGCAGGTAGTGGATCCTCTGTGCCAGAGAGGGATTGGCGTGGACCGTGCTAGTGGATCGGTTCTAAGTCACTACTGGTTTTCACCAGAGCCCGCCGCAAAGCGGGATGGTCTTGCTGCGGCGGTAGTGACCAGGTCGTATCCACTAGCAACAGCTCAACCTCTCTGACTGCTGAAGATAGGCGCGGTACAAGGGAGTAGACAGAAGCAAGGTCGGACGTAGCAGAAGGTCAGGGCAGGCAGCAAGGATCGTAGTCGGGGGCAACGGCAGGAGGTCTGGAACACAGGCTAGGAACACACAAGGAAACGCTTTCACTGGCACAATGGCAACAAGATCCGGCGAGGGAGTGAAGGGGAAGTGAGGTATAAGTAGGGAGTGCACAGGTGAACACACTAATTGGAACCACTGCGCCAATCAGCGGCGCAGTGGCCCTTTAAATCGCAGAGACCCGGCGCGCGCGCGCCCTAGGGAGCGGGGCCGCGCGCGCCGGGACAGGACAGACGGAGAGCGAGTCAGGTACGGGAGCCGGGATGCGCATCGCGAGCGGGCGCTACCCGCATCGCGAATCGCATCCCGGCTGGAGACGGTATCGCAGCGCACCGGGTCAGTGGAGCTGCCCGGAGCGCTGCGGTAGCGAGAGAGAAGCGAGCGCTCCGGGGAGGAGCGGGGACCCGGAGCGCTCGGCGTAACAGCAGTATTATAGTAGTTATATTCTTGTATATAGGGAGCAGTATTATAGTAGTTATATTCTTGTATATATGAGCAGCATTATAGTAGTTATATTCTTGTATATAGGAGCAGTATTATAGTAGTTATATTCTTGTATATAGGAGCAGTATTATAGTAGATATATTCTTGTATATAGGAGGCAGTATTATCGTAGGTTTATTCTAGTATATAGGAGCAGTATTATAGTAGTTATATTCTTGTATATAGGAGTAGTATTATAGTAGTTATATTCTTGTACATAGGAGCAGTATTATAGTAGTTATATTCATGTATATAGGAGGCAATATTATAGTAGGTATATTCTTGTATATAGGAGGCAGTATTATACTTGTATTCTTGTACATAGGAGGCAGTATTATAGTTGGTAGATTCTTGTATATAGGAGTAGTATTATAGTAGTTATATTCTTGTACATAGGAGCAGTATTATAGTAGTTAAATTCTTGTATATAGGAGGCAGTGTTATAGTAGGTATATTCTTGTAAATAGGAGGCAGTATTATACTTGTTATATTCTTGTACATAGGAGGCAGTATAAAAGTAGTGTTAAAGTGATATAAATGAGGCAAACATTCCCATTTGTTTTTCATGGTACATAGTATCCAGCCTGTCACTTATTTGTCCCTTGGCTTGTAATTTATGGCCAGAAGCATTAACCCAAGTGCAGATTGCCTCACACAATGAGATCTTGCTGCTGAAGCGAGCTCTATAAATAGGATGACACAGGCACGGCTGGAGTGATGCTCTGCCTCGGGCTGCTCTGTGCAGGTCTTAAATATGGATGACCTGTTTTAATCATCACAATTTTGGCTGTTTTCCTCCCCGAATATCTGCAAACAACAGCACAAGCTTGTTTCATGCTATCAGTTATCCGGATAAGTACAGGGGAGGAAACCGGGAAGGAACACAACAAACAATGCAGAACTGGAAATAGACTCATCACAGCGAGGATCCTGCAGAGCATCTCATCACGCCAGTGTTTCCCAACCAAGGTGTAGATTTGCAACAGCTGGAGGCACTCTGGTTGAGAAACACTGGCATAATGATATCAGAACCAGCTACAGTGCCGAATAACAAAACCAGCTACAGTGCTGAATATCAGAACCAGCTAGTGCTGAATATCAGAACCAGCTACAGTGCTGAATATCAGAACCAGCTACAGTGCTGAATATCAGAACCAGCTACAGTGCTGAATATCAGAACCAGCTACAGTGCTGAATATCAGAACCAGCTACAGTGCTGAATATCAGAACCAGCTACAGTGCTGAATATCAGAACCAGCTACAGTGCTGAATATCAGAACCAGCTAGTGCTGAATATCAGAACCAGCTACAGTGCTGAATATCAGAACCAGCTACAGTGCTGAATATTAGAACCAGCTACAGTGCTGAATATTAGAACCAGCTACAGTGCTGAATATCGGAACCAGCTACAGTGCTGAATATTAGAACTAGCTACAGTGCTGAATATCAGAACCAGCTACAGTGCTGAATATCAGAACCAGCTACAGTGCTGAATATCAGAACCAGCTACAGTGCTGAATATCAGAACCAGCTACAGTGTTGAATATTAGAACCAGCTACAGCGCTGAATATCGGAACCAGCTACAGCGCTGAATATCGGAACCAGCTACAGTGCTGAATATTAGAACCAGCTACAGTGCTGAATATCGGAACCAGCTACAGTGCTGAATATCGGAACCAGCTACAGTGCTGAATATTAGAACTAGCTACAGCGCTGAATATTAGAACCAGCTACAGTGCTGAATATTAGAACCAGCTACAGTGCTGAATATCGGAACCAGCTACAGTGCTGAATATTAGAACCAGCCACAGTGCTGAATATTAGAACCAGCTACAGTGCTGAATATCGGAACCAGCTACAGTGCTGAATATTAGAACTAGCTACAGTGCTGAATATCGGAACCAGCTACAGTGCTGAATAACAGAACCAGCTACTGTGCCGAATAACAGAACCAACTACAGTGCTGAATATCAGAACCAGCTACAGTGCTGAATATCATAACCAGCTACAGTGCTGAATATCAGAACCAGCTACAGTGCTGAATATCAGAACCAGCTACAGTGCTGAATATTAGAACCAGCTACAGTGCTGAATATTAGAACCAGCTACAGTGCTGAATAACAGAACCAGCTACAGTGCTGAATATCAGAACCAGCTACAGTGCTGAATATCAGAACCAGCTACAGTGCTGAATATAAGAACCAGCTACAGTGCTGAATATCAGAACCAGCTACAGTGCTGAATATTAGAACCAGCTACAGTGCTGAATATTAGAACCAGCTACAGTGCTGAATAACAGAACCAGCTACAGTGCTGAATATTAGAACCAGCTACAGTGCTGAATATCGGAACCAGCTACAGTGCTGAATATTAGAACCACTACAGTGCTGAATATTAGAACCAGCTACAGTGCTGAATATTAGAACCAGCTACAGTGCTGAATATTAGAACTAGCTACAGTGCTGAATATCAGAACCAGCTACAGTGCTGAATATCGGAACCAGCTACAGTGCTGAATAACAGAACCAGCTACTGTGCCGAATAACAGAACCAGCTACAGCGCTGAATAACAGAACCAGCTACAGTGCTGAATAACAGAACCAGCTACAGTGCTGAATATCAGAACCAGCTACAGTGCTGAATATCAGAACCAGCTACAGTGCTGAATATCAGAACCAGCTACAGTGCTGAATATCAGAACCAGCTACAGTGCTGAATAACAGAAACAGCTACAGTGCTGAATAACAGAAACAGCTACAGTGCTGAATATTGGAACCAGCAACAGTGCTGAATATCAGAACCAGCTACAGTGCTGAATATCAGAACCAGCTACAGTGCTGAATATTAGAACTAGCTACAGTGCTGAATATCAGAACCAGCTACAGTGCTGAATATCGGAACCAGCTACAGTGCTGAATAACAGAACCAGCTACTGTGCCGAATAACAGAACCAGCTACAGTGCTGAATATCAGAACTAGCTACAGCGCTGAATAACAGAACCAGCTACAGTGCCGAATAACAAAATCAACTACAGTGCTGAATATCAGAACCAGCTACTGTGCCGAATAACAAAACCAACTACAGTGCTGAATATCAGAACCAGCTACAGTGCTGAATATCATAACCAGCTACAGTGCTGAATATCAGAACCAGCTACAGTGCTGAATATCAGAACCAGCTACAGTGCTGAATATTAGAACCAGCTACAGTGCTGAATATCAGAACCAGCTACAGTGCTGAATATCAGAACCAGCTACAGTGCTGAATAACAGAAACAGCTACAGTGCTGAATAACAGAAACAGCTACAGTGCTGAATATTGGAACCAGCAACAGTGCTGAATATCAGAACCAGCTACAGTGCTGAATATCAGAACCAGCTACAGTGCTGAATATTAGAACTAGCTACAGTGCTGAATATCAGAACCAGCTACAGTGCTGAATATCGGAACCAGCTACAGTGCTGAATAACAGAACCAGCTACTGTGCTGAATAACAGAACCAGCTACAGTGCTGAATATCAGAACTAGCTACAGCGCTGAATAACAGAACCAGCTACAGTGCCGAATAACAAAACCAACTACAGTGCTGAATATCAGAACCAGCTACAGTGCTGAATATCATAACCAGCTACAGTGCTGAATATCAGAACCAGCTACAGTGCTGAATATCAGAACCAGCTACAGTGCTGAATATTAGAACCAGCTACAGTGCTGAATATCAGAACCAGCTACAGTGCTGAATATCAGAACCAGCTACAGTGCTGAATATTGGAACCAGCAACAGTGCTGAATATCAGAACCAGCTACAGTGCTGAATATTGGAACCAGCTACAGTGCTGAATAACAGAACCAGCTACAGTGCTAAATATCAGAACCAGTTACAGTGCTGAATAACAGAACCAGCTATAGTGCTGAATAACAGAACCAGCTATAGTGTTGAATAACAGAACCAGCTACAGTCAGTGCCAAATAACAGAACCAGCTACAGTGCTGAATAACAGAACCAGCTACAGTGTTGAATAACAGAACCAGCTACAGTGCTGAATAACAGAACCTGCTACAGTGTCAAACAACAGAACCAGCTACAGTGCCAAATATCAGAACGTGCTACAGTGCAGAATAACAGAACCAGCTACAGTGCTGAATAACAGAACCAGCTACAGTGCCAAATAACAGAACCAGCTACAGTGCAAAATAACAGAACCAGCTACAGTGCTGAATAACAGAACCAGCTACAGTGCCAAATATCAGAACTAGCTACAGTGCCGAATAACAGAACCAGCTACAGTGCTGAATATCAGAACTAGCTACAGCGCTGAATAACAGAACCAGCTACAGTGCCGAATAACAAAACCAACTACAGTGCTGAATATCAGAACCAGCTACAGCGCTGAATAACAGAACCAGCTACAGTGCCAATTAACAGAAATAACTACAGTGCTGAATATCAGAACCAGCTACAGAGTTAATAACAGAGCCAGCTACAGTGCTGAATATTAGAACCAGCTACAGAGTTAATAACAGAGCCAGCTACAGTGCTGAATAACAGAACCAGCTGCTACAGTGCCGAATAACAGAGCAAACTGGAGTACAGAATAACAGAACCAGCTACAGTGCCTTATAAGAGAACAAACTAGAGTTACCCTATAAACAGAGCCAGCTAGAGTGCCCCCATAACAGAGCCAATTACGAAGCTCCCCATAACAGAACTAGTTACAGTTCCCAATAAGAGATGAAGCTACAGTGCCCAACAACAGAACCAGCCACAGTGCTCCCATAACAGAACCAGGCACAGTGCCCTCATAACAGAACCAGCCACAGTGCCTCCATAACAGAACCAACTACAGTGCCCCCATAACAGAGGCAAATACAGTGCCCAATAACAGAGCCAACTACAGTGCCCAATAACAGAGCCAACTACAGTGCCCAATAACAGAGCCAACTACAGTGCCCGATAACAGAGCCACCTACAGTGCCCAACAACAGAACCAGCCACAGTGCTCCCATAACAGAACCAGCCACAGTGCCTCCATAACAGAACCAAGTACAGTGCCCCCATAACAGAGGCAAATACAGTGCCCAATAACAGAGCCAACTACAGTGCCCGATAACAGAGCCAACTACAGTGCCCGATAACAGAGCCAACTACAGTGCCCGATAACAGAGCCAAGTACAGTGCCCGATAACAGAGCCAACTACAGTGCCCGATAACAGAGCCAACTACAGTGCCCGATAACAGAGCCAACTACAGTGCCCGATAACAGAGCCAACTACAGTGCCCGATAACAGAGCCAACTACAGTGCCCGATAACCGAGTCGGTCACATGGCACCACTCTATACATGTAGTGGCTCTAATCTGCTCTGGGTGACCCCTGTACAACCTTCCGTGGCCTTACATGACCTTAAATAAATGCATCGATTTACAGGATCAATATAAGGAGACGCTCCAAGAGCTGAAATCTTTAATGAGAGCAGAAAGTCGCCGGAGCTGCGGAGTTCCTCAGAACGAGATTATATGACAAGTAATAACATCGCCCGTAATCACCCTGACCCCGGGGCGAGAGCTGTAACAAAGTGACCTATGTATTCGGGAACGATCTGTTAATAATTCAGGAGTCTCTACCAGGAAGCGAGACGTGCCCCGCTTTATACCATCCCAGATTGGCATCATCTGTAGTCAATGAACAATGGGATTCAAGGTGCCAAGTGTCTCGGGTTTTAGGGACAGCCCTTTGTGTGCGGGGGTTGTGGAGCCTGAGAACGGCCCGAAAATTAGGCCAAATCCTTATCTACTGGTTAACCATTAGGCCCCTCTGCCACCTCCCCCCATATAACACTATGACCCATCTACATCATAGTTATCATCCTGCCCTTGTACCAGCAACTAGGGCAGTGTTTCCCAACCAGGGTGCCTCCAGCTGTTGCAAAAGTACAACTCCCAGCATGCCCGGACAGCCGAAGGCTGTCCGGGCATGCTGGCAGTTGTAGTTTTGCAGCAGCTGGAGGCACCCTGGTTGGGAAACACTCAACTAGTGAGTATGGCCTTCTTACAGTGATTTAAAGGGGGTACTCAGAATTAGAGATGAGCGAACTTACAGTAAATTCGATTCATCACGAACTTCTCGGCTCGGCAGTTGATGGCTTTTCCTGCATAAATTAGTTCAGCTTTCAGGTGCTCCGGTGGGCTGGAAAAGGTGGATACAGTCCTAGGAGACTCTTTTCTAGGACTGTATCCACCTTTTCCAGCCCACCGGAGCACCTGAAAGCTGAACTAATTTATGCAGGATAAGTCATCAACTGCCGAGCCGAGAAGTTCGTGACGAATCGAATTTACTGTAAATTTGCTCATCTCTACTCAGAATGTTAAACAGATTTGTAAATTACTTCAATTTAAAAAATCTTAACCCTTCCAGTACTTATCCGCTGCTGTATGCTTCACAGGAAGTTGTGTAGTTCTTTCCAGTCTGACCACAGTGCTCTCTGCTGACACTTCTATCCATGTCAGGAACTGTCCGGAGCAGGAGAGGTTTGCTTTGGGATTTTGCTCCTACTCAGGACAGTTCCTGACAAGGACAGAGGTGTCAGCAGAGAGCACTGTGGTCAGACTGGAAAAAAAAACTTCACAACTTCCTGTGGAGCATACAGCAGCTGATAAGTACTGGAAGGATTAAGATTTTTATATAGAAGTCATTTACAAATCTGTATAACTTTCTGGGACCAGTTGATTTGAATCACTGGCAGCATAGGGGCCCCTGGTTTGCCAAAGGGCACCTCAGGGAACCGAAGGCTGTCCGTGCATGCTGGGAGTTGTAGTTTTGCAGCAGCTGGAGGCACCCTGGTTGGGAAACACTCAACTAGTGAGTATGGCCTTCTTACAGTGATTTAAAGGGGGTACTCAGAATGTTAAACAGATTTGAAAATTACTTCTATGTAAAAAACCCTTCCAGTACTTATCCGCTGCTGTATGCTTAACAGGAAGTTGTGTAGTTCTTTCCAGTCTGACCACAGTGCTCTCTGCTGACACTTCTATCCATGTCAGGAACTGACCGGAGGAGTAGAGGTTTGCTTTGGGATTTTGCTCCTACTCAGGACAGTTCCTGACAAGGACAGAGGTGGCAGCAGAGAGCACTGTGGTCAGACTGGAAAAAAAACTTCACAACTTCCTGTGGAGCATTCAGCAGCTGATAAGTACTGGAAGGATTAAGATTTTAATATAGAAGTAATTTACAAATCTGTATAACTTTCTGGGACCAGTTGATTTGGATCACTGGTAGCATAGGGGCCCCTGGCCCCCTCAGGGAACCTAGTATAGCAAAAACATTGTGTAGTAAATGTACTTAGTTATTCTCCCAGGATACTGAGAAAAGAAAAATATTTGTGGTGAGCCACGGGGGGTGCGATGTGAGGTGTACAGGGCAGATTTTGTAGCCCAGGGGCACATGTTATTAAAGGGGTATTCCAGGCCAAAACTTTTTTTTATATATCAACTGGCTCCGGAAAGTTAAACAGATTTGTAAATTACTTCTATTAAAAAATCTTAATCCTTCCAATTGTTATTAGCTTCTGAAGTTGGGTTGTTGTTTTCTGTCTAACTGCTCTCTGATGACTCACGTCCCGGGAGCTGTGCAGCTCCTATGGGGATATTCTCCCATCATGCAAAGCTCCCGGGACGTGACATCATCATTGAGCAGTTAGACAGAAAACTTCAGAAGCTAATAACTATTGGAAGGATTATGATTTTTTTATAGAAGTAATTTACAAATCTGTTTAACTTTCCAGAGCCAGTTCAAAAATATAAAAATAGGTTTTGCCTGGAAATGCCCTTTAACCCCTAAATGTTCGTGACGCCAGGGCGCGGTTTGCCTATGTAGTTCCTGACACAGACAGAGGTGGCAGCAGAGAGCACTGTGGTCAGACTATACAACTTCCTGTGGAGCATACAGCAGCTGATAAGTACTGGAAGAATTAAGATACAAATCTGCATAACTTTCTGAACCAGAGAGCAGTTGCTTGTAATTTTACAGCCATATCACGCACTGGGATGTAGATGTCGGTATAAATTATGTCACCAACGTGCTGCGGGCAAAGCTAAAATTGATATGTACAGTAAATGTGAGGAAGGACCATGAAGACCTATTTCTTATATATGTTTGCGCTGAATGATGGACTTACATGAAGAAGATGTAAGACTGAGGGTTGAGGCAAAATGGATAAAACGCGTCATAACAGTTATATCCGGGTTGTTTTCATGCTTGGGGCACCAGCACATCGCCAATGGTATGAAGCGTATACGTGCGATTGTCATCCCAATTGTCATATAATGAGAAATGATACTCCCATACAGTGCACACGTAATTATGTGCCCATCATGTACTCACTAAAAGAAATACCACCCATTGGCGCAGCGTGGGTTGTCAGCACCCGGGGCACCCTGACTTATAATGTCCCCTGTCCTATGCCCCTCACATATAATGCCCCCTGAGGGGGCAGGACAGGGGGCATTATATGTGAAGGGCACATGTCAGGGGGGGCATTATATGTGAGGGGCACAGGACATGGGGTATTATATATGAGGGGCACATGACAGGGGGAGGGGGTCCTGTAATGTGCCCCCACATATAATGCCCCCCTGACATGTGCCCCTTACTCATCATTTGCCCCTCTCACTTATAATTTGCTCCTCCCTCCCCTTTCTCACGTCCGTCACCTTTCTCCCACGCTGCGGCTGCTCCATCCCTGCAGTCAGTGAGAGCCGCGGGGACGTGATCTCCGGGCGCGGCGCGATGATGTGATGTCATCGCGCCGGCCTGCCGTGATTGGCTCTCACTGACTGCAGGAATGGAGCAGCAGCGGCGTGTGATAGCAAGGTGACGGGCGTGAGAAAGGGGTGGTGGAGCGGGACAGCTGACAGCTCCCACTCCACCATGCGATAGTTCAGGAAGAGGGGCAACAATCTCGGGGGGGGGGGGGGCAATTGCCCCATTGAGCCTCCTCCGCCCCCCCAGGATCAGCCACTGCCTCCACAGTGGGCGGCGACCCGGCGGCTCGGATCGGATTCACACAGCCAGCACTGCAGAGAGAGTGAGTGAGCCAGGCAGGGGCAGAGAGCTGCAAGTGCGAGCGCCCCCCCAGATGTTGCGCCCGGTGCGGCCGCCCCCCCTGCACCCCCCACGCTACGCCTCTGATACCACTATACAATGACTGTATAATACCGTAGTATAATTTAGTGCTATCATAACTTGCTACCAAACCAGGGGCTAAACAGGTAAATAGTGCCATCCCTGGTGGTCATGGTGGTCTAGGGTAGTGAAGGGGTCAGTAGTAAATGCCTGGTGATCTATCTAGGGTGGTGAAGGGGTTACTTTCATAGTGGTCTGGGGTGTTGAAAAGGTTATATTTCTGGTGGTCTAGGACGGGGAGGGGGTAATATTCTTGGTGCTCTATGGTGGCAAAGGGGTTATATACCTGGTGGCCTAGGGTGGTAAATAGGTTACATGTATGGTTGTCTAGGGCAGTGAATAGGTTATATTACTGGTGGTCTAAGGCAGTGAAGAGGTTATATTCCTGGTGGTCTAGGGCAGTGAAGAGGTTATATTCCTGGTGGTCTAAGGCAGTGAAGAGGTTATATTCCTGGTGGTCTAGGTCAGTGAAGAGGTTATATTCCTGGTGGTCTAAGGCAGTGAAGAGGTTATATTCCTGGTGGACTAGGGCAGTGAAGAGGTTATATTCCTGGAGTTCTAAGGCATTGAAGAGGTTATATTCCTGGTGGTCTAGGGCAGTGAAGAGGTTATATTCCTGGTGGTCTAGGGCAGTGAAGAGGTTATATTCCTGGTGGTCTAAGGCAGTGAAGAGGTTATATTCCTGGTGGTCTAGGGCAGTGAAGAGGTTATATTCCTGGTGGTCTAGAGCAGTGAAGAGGTTATATTCCTGGTGGTCTAAAGCAGTGAAGAAGTTATATTCCTGGTGGTCTAGGGCAGTGAAGAGGTTTTATTCCTGGTGGTTTAGCTCAGTAAAGAGGTTATATTCCTGGTGGTCTAGGGCAGTGAAGAGGTTATATTCCTGGTGGTCTAGAGCAGTGAATAGGTCATATTCCTTGAGGTCTACGGTTGTAAAGAGGGGTTATATTCCTTGTGGTCGAGGGCAGTGAAGAGGTTATATTCCTGGTGGTCTAGAGCAGTGAAGAAGTTATATTCCTGGTGGTCTAGGGCAGTGAAGAGGTTATATTCCTAGTGGTCTAGGGCAGTGAAGAGGTTACATTGCTCGTGGCCTAGAGTGGTAAAAGGGTTATGTTCTGGTCTAGGGTAGTGAAGAGGTTATATTCCTGGTGGTCTAGGGCAGTGAAGAGGTTATATTCCTGGTGGTCTAAGGCAGTGAAGAGGTTATATTCCTGGTGGTCTAGGGCAGTGAAGAAGTTATATTCCTGGTGGTCTAGGGCAGTGAAGAGGTTATATTCCTGGTGGTCTAGGGCAGTGAAGAGGTTTTATTCCTGGTGGTTTAGCACAGTAAAGAGGTAATATTCCTGGTGGTCTAGAGCAGTGAAGAGGTTTTATTCCTGGTGGTTTAGCGCAGTAAAGAAGTAATATTCCTGGTGGTCTAGGGCAGTAAAGAGGTTATATTCCTGGTGGTCTAGAGCAGTGAAAAGGTCATATTCCTGGTGGTCTACGGTGGTAAAGAGGGGTTATATTCCTTGTGGTCGAGGGCAGTGAAGAGGTTATATTCCTGGTGGTCTAGAGCAGTGAAGAGGTTATATTCCTTGTGGTCTAGGGTGGTAAAGGGGTTATATTCCTCGTGGTCTAGGGCAGTGAAGTGGTTATATTCCTGGTGGTCTAGGGCAGTAAAGAGGTTATATTCCTGGTGGTCTAGGGCAGTAAAGAGGTTATATTCCTGGTACTCTAGGGCAATGAAGATGTTATATTCCTGGTAGTCTAGGGTAGTGAAGAGGTTATATTCCTGGTAGTCTAGGGCAGTGAAGAGGTTATATTCCTTGTGGTCTAGGGCAGTGAAGAGGTTATATTCCTGGTAGTCTAGGGCAGTGAAGAGGTTATATTCCTGGTAGTCTAGGGCAGTGAAGAGGTTATATTCCTGGTAGTCTAGGGCAGTGAAGAGGTTATATTCCTGGTAGTCTAGGGCAGTGAAGAGGTTATATTCCTGGTAGTCTAGGGCAGTGAAGAGGTTATATTCCTGGTAGTCTAGGGCAGTGAAGAGGTTATATTCCTGGTAGTCTAGGGCAGTGAAGAGGTTATATTCCTGGTGGTCTAGGGCAGTGAAGAGGTTATATTCCTGGTAGTCTAGGGCAGTGAAGAGGTTATATTCCTGGTGGTCTAGGGTAGTGAAGAGGTTTCATCCCTGGTGGTCTAGGGTGGTAAAGGGGTTATGTTCTGGTTGTCTAGGGCAGACATAGGCAACCTTCGGCACTGCAGATATTTTGGACTACATCTCCCATGATGCTCTTTCAACCAAAATGCTGCCAAAGCATCATGGGAGATGTAGTCCAAAACATCTGCAGTGCTGAAGGTTGCCTATGCCTGGTCTAGGGCAATGAAGAGGTTATATTCCTTGTGGTCTAGGGTGAAGTAGTGAAACAATTATTGCACATACTTGGTGGCCAAGCAAAGTAAAGGTTTTCACACACACATATATATATATTTTTTTTTATTTCATTTAAATAATTAAACACTGATTTTTTGTAGGTCAGACTTGTGATCACATGGCCCAGTTACAGTAATGAATCACATGGATGCAGCTGTGCTGGAATGAAACAAATGGGGCGATAGGACTAGTGATGGTAAGTGCGCATAATATGGGCAAGAAAAAACAAAACCCTGGAGTGCTTCTTTAACATGGGGCCCTATGTATGAGGGATGCCACTTCGTATGCGTCGTACCTATACGCTGGAGACTCCCCCTGATGTATATGTCATGCGGACACTGCTCAACAATTGATGCACACGTCACTGTATAACGCAGTGTGAACCTAGCCTAAGATGTGACTGTATTAAAGGGGTACTTCGGTGGAAATTTTATTTTTTTAAATCAACTTGTGCCAGAAAGTTAAACAGATTTGTAAATTACTTCTATTAAAAAATCTTATTACTTCAAGTACTTATCAGCTGCTGTAAGCTCCAGAGGAAGTTATATTCTTTCCAGTCTGACCACAGTGCTCTCTGCTGACACCTCTGTCTGTGTCAGGAACTGTCCAGAGTAGGAGCAAATGCCCATAGAAAACTCCTCCTGCTCTGGACAGTTCCAGACATGGACAGAGGTGTCAGCAGAGAGCACTGTGGTCAGACAGAAAAGATCTACACAACTTCCTCTGGAGCATACAGCAGCTGATAAGTACTGGAAGGATTAAGATTACTCTATGTATGTAATTTACAAGTCTGTATAACTTTCTGGCAACAGTTGATTTTAAAAAAATTGTTTCCCACCGGAGTACCCCTTTAATGGATGTCTATAGGATTTTTCATCAACAATGGCCGCTCCTTGGGTCCTCCAGGAAGATTCGGCTCCTTCACTATTCCAGCTTCTTATTTCTTAAGGAGAAGGCATCTATTTCTGTCTATAATTCATCTTAGTCTCTTAATCATCACTTTGTCTCCTGCAAAAACCCATTACGGATGCGGAGGAGGTATCGGGAGCAGATGTCCTTACAAGCATTAAGGCTGCTGGGCGTCTCTGGGGGGAAGACGGGAGCACCTGGTGTAAGCAGTATCCCTCCATCAAGTGTCAAAAACATCAACACACAGGGGTGGTGGGATGTGCTGCAGCGGGGGAGGAGGGGTAATCACCTGCAGCATGTAAGGATACTCATGAAAATCTTTTTATCTTGTATAAGACACGATAACTTTGTGTGGTCAAGCTGGGGTCCATATTGGTGTTGCCAAGTTTACATGATGGTATCCTTGTATACTTTGAGCGAGTGGACCCGCTAAGCCACAATTCGATTTGCATTGGCGATTCTGGGGTGCAGAGTCTAAGGGATTCCCTGATTTTCAACCCTCAACCTCTGTACGAAAATGTGGACTAAGCTTCAGAAATTCCCCTGTTCATGGTCTTCTCAGAAGTCTCAGATTAGCTGTAGTATCGCAAAGGAAATGTAAGTCAGGTACAGGCCTGAGGTTGTCAGCAGGAAGTCAGTCAGAGAAAACGGTAACTTCACAAAGTCAGGAACAGGCCTGAGGTTGTCAGCAGGAAGTCAGTCAGAGAAAACGGTAACTTCACAAAGTCAGTAACAGGCCTGAGTTTGTCCGCAGGAAGTCAGTCAGAGAAAACAGTAACTTCACAAAGTCAGGAACAGGCTTGAGGTTGTCAGCAGGAAGTCAGTCAGAGAAAACAGTAACTTCACCAAGTCAGGAACAGGCCTGAGGTTGTCAGCAGGAAGTCAGTCAGGGAAAACGGGAACTTCACAAAGTCAGGAACAGGCCTGAGGTTGTCAGCAGGAAGTCAGTAAGGGAAAACGGGAACTTCACAAAGTCAGGAACAGGCCTGAAGTTGTCAACAGGAAGTCAGTCAGAGAAAACGGTAACTTCACAAAGTCAGGAACAGGCCTGAGGTTGTCAGCAGGAAATCAGTCAGAGAAAACGGTAACTTCATAAAGTCAGGAACAGGCCTGAGGTTGTCAGCAGGAAGTCAGTCAGAAAAAAACAGTAACTTCACAAAGTCAGTAACAGGCCTGAGTTTGTCCGCAGGAAGTCAGTCAGAGAAAACAGTAACTTCACAAAGTCAGGAACAGGCTTGAGGTTGTCAGCAGGAAGTCAGTCAGAGAAAACAGTAACTTCACCAAGTCAGGAACAGGCCTGAGGTTGTCAGCAGGAAGTCAGTCAGAGAAAACGGTAACTTCACAAAGTCAGTAACAGGCCTGAGGTTGTCAGCAGGAAGTCAGTCAGAGAAAACGGTAACTTCACAAAGTCAGTAACAGGCTTGAGGTTGTCAGCAGGAAGTCAGTCAGAGAAAACAGTAACTTCACCAAGTCAGGAACAGGCCTGAGGTTGTCAGCAGGAAGTCAGTCAGAGGAAACGATAACTTCACAAAGTCAGTAACAGGCTTGAGGTTGTCAGCAGGAAGTCAGTCAGAGAAAACAGTAACCTCACCAAGAAGGAACAGGCCTGAGGTTGTCAGCAGGAAGTCAGTCAGAGAAAACGGTAACTTCACAAAGTCAGGAACAGGCCTGAGGTTGTCAACAGGAAGTCAGTCAGAGAAAACGGTAACTTCACAAAGTCAGGAACAGGCCTGAGGTTGTCAGCAGGAAATCAGTCAGAGAAAACGGTAACTTCATAAAGTCAGGAACAGGCCTGAGGTTGTCAGCAGGAAGTCAGTCAGAGAAAACGGTAACTTCACAAAGTCAGGAACAGGCCTGAGGTTGTCAGCAGGAAGTCAGTCAGGGAAAACGGTAACTTCACAAAGTCAGGAACAGGCCTGAGGTTGTCAGCAGGAAGTCAGTCGGAGAAAACGGTAACTTCACAAAGTCAGGAACAGGCCTGGGGTTGTCAGCAGGAAGTCAGTCAGAGAAAACGGTAACTTCACAAAGTCAGTAACAGGCTTGAGGTTGTCAGCAGGAAGTCAGTCAGAGAAAACAGTAACTTCACCAAGTCAGGAACAGGCCTGAGGTTGTCAGCAGGAAGTCAGTCAGAGAAAACGGTAACTTCACAAAGTCAGTAACAGGCTTGAGGTTGTCAGCAGGAAGTCAGTCAGAGAAAACAGTAACTTCACCAAGTCAGGAACAGGCCTGAGGTTGTCAGCAGGAAGTCAGTCAGAGAAAACGGTAACTTCACCAAGTCAGGAACAGGCCTGAGGTTGTCAGCAGGAAGTCAGTCAGAGAAAACGGTAACTTCACCAAGTCAGGAACAGGCCTGGGGTTGTCAGCAGGAAGTCAGTCAGAGAAAACGGTAACTTCACAAAGTCAGTAACAGGCTTGAGGTTGTCAGCAGGAAGTCAGTCAGAGAAAACAGTAACTTCACCAAGTCAGGAACAGGCCTGAGGTTGTCAGCAGGAAGTCAGTCAGAGAAAACGGTAACTTCACAAAGTCAGTAACAGGCTTGAGGTTGTCAGCAGGAAGTCAGTCAGAGAAAACAGTAACTTCACCAAGTCAGGAACAGGCCTGAGGTTGTCAGCAGGAAGTCAGTCAGAGAAAACGGTAACTTCACCAAGTCAGGAACAGGCCTGAGGTTGTCAGCAGGAAGTCAGTCAGAGAAAACGGTAACTTCACAAAGTCAGTAACAGGCTTGAGGTTGTCAGCAGGAAGTCAGTCAGAGAAAACAGTAACTTCACCAAGTCAGGAACAGGCCTGAGGTTGTCAGCAGGAAGTCAGTCAGAGGAAACGATAACTTCACAAAGTCAGTAACAGGCTTGAGGTTGTCAGCAGGAAGTCAGTCAGAGAAAACAGTAACCTCACCAAGAAGGAACAGGCCTGAGGTTGTCAGCAGGAAGTCAGTCAGAGAAAACGGTAACTTCACAAAGTCAGGAACAGGCCTGAGGTTGTCAACAGGAAGTCAGTCAGAGAAAACGGTAACTTCACAAAGTCAGGAACAGGCCTGAGGTTGTCAGCAGGAAATCAGTCAGAGAAAACGGTAACTTCATAAAGTCAGGAACAGGCCTGAGGTTGTCAGCAGGAAGTCAGTCAGAGAAAACGGTAACTTCACAAAGTCAGGAACAGGCCTGAGGTTGTCAGCAGGAAGTCAGTCAGGGAAAACGGTAACTTCACAAAGTCAGGAACAGGCCTGAGGTTGTCAGCAGGAAGTCAGTCGGAGAAAACGGTAACTTCACAAAGTCAGGAACAGGCCTGGGGTTGTCAGCAGGAAGTCAGTCAGAGAAAACGGTAACTTCACAAAGTCAGTAACAGGCTTGAGGTTGTCAGCAGGAAGTCAGTCAGAGAAAACAGTAACTTCACCAAGTCAGGAACAGGCCTGAGGTTGTCAGCAGGAAGTCAGTCAGAGAAAACGGTAACTTCACAAAGTCAGTAACAGGCTTGAGGTTGTCAGCAGGAAGTCAGTCAGAGAAAACAGTAACTTCACCAAGTCAGGAACAGGCCTGAGGTTGTCAGCAGGAAGTCAGTCAGAGAAAACGGTAACTTCACCAAGTCAGGAACAGGCCTGAGGTTGTCAGCAGGAAGTCAGTCAGAGAAAACGGTAACTTCACCAAGTCAGGAACAGGCCTGGGGTTGTCAGCAGGAAGTCAGTCAGAGAAAACGGTAACTTCACAAAGTCAGTAACAGGCTTGAGGTTGTCAGCAGGAAGTCAGTCAGAGAAAACAGTAACTTCACCAAGTCAGGAACAGGCCTGAGGTTGTCAGCAGGAAGTCAGTCAGAGAAAACGGTAACTTCACAAAGTCAGTAACAGGCTTGAGGTTGTCAGCAGGAAGTCAGTCAGAGAAAACAGTAACTTCACCAAGTCAGGAACAGGCCTGAGGTTGTCAGCAGGAAGTCAGTCAGAGAAAACGGTAACTTCACCAAGTCAGGAACAGGCCTGAGGTTGTCAGCAGGGAGTCAGTCAGAGAAAACGGTAACTTCACAAAGTCAGGAACAGGCCTGAGATTGTCAGCAGGAAGTCAGTCAGAGAAAACGGTAACTTCACCAAGTCAGGAACAGGCCTGAGGTTGTCAGCAGGAAGTCAGTCAGAGAAAACGGTAACTTCACAAAGTCAGGGACAGGCCTGAGGTTGTCAGCAGGAAGTCAGTCAGGGAAAACGGTAAGTTCACAATGTCAGGAACAGGCCTGAGGTTGTCAGCAGGAAGTCAGTCAGGGAAAACGGGAACTTTACAAAGTCAGGAACAGGCCTGAGGTTGTCAGCAGGAAGTCAGTCAGGGAAAATGGGAACTTCACAAAGTCAGGAACAGGCCTGAGGTTGTCAGTAGGAAGTCAGTCAGAGAAAACGGTAACTTCACAAAGTCAGGAACAGGCCTGAGGTTGTCAGCAGGAAGTCAGTCAGGGAAAACGGGAACTTTACAAAGTCAGGAACAGGCCTGAGGTTGTCAGCAGGAAGTCAGTCAGGGAAAACGGTAACTTCACAAAGTCAGGAACAGGCCTGAGGTTGTCAGCAGGAAGTCAGTCAGGGAAAACGGGAACTTCACAAAGTCAGGAACAGGCCTGAGGTTGTCAGCAGGAAGTCAGTCAGAGAAAACGGTAACTTCACAAAGTCAGTAACAGGCTTGAGGTTGTCAGCAGGAAGTCAGTCAGAGAAAATGGTAACTTCACAAAGTCAGGAACAGGCCTGAGGTTGTCAGCAGGAAGTCAGTCAGAGAAAACGGTAACTTCACAAAGTCAGGAACAGGCCTGAGGTTGTCAGCAGGAAGTCAGTCAGGGAAAACGGGAACTTCACAAAGTCAGGAACAGGCCTGAGGTTGTCAGCAGGAAGTCAGTCAGAGAAAACAGTAACTTCACCAAGTCAGGAACAGGCCTGAGGTTGTCAGCAGGAAGTCAGTCAGAGAAAACGGTAACTTCATAAAGTCAGTAACAGGCCTGAGGTTGTCAGCAGTAAGTCAGTCAGAGAAAACGGTAATGTTACAATGTCGGGAATGAGGCCGAGGTCTAGAACAGAAGAAGTACCACAAGTTCCAGGCGAGGATCTGAAGGGGAAAAAAAACGCAAGAAAAGTGGTCAAAACAAGCCACAAACCAACAGGATCTAAAATGGAGGATCTGGAGGTGCCGGTTACCATGGCAACCCGGTCACAGGAAACAGGAGGATCGTGGTGCACAGCTATAGGGCACCTGCCAAGCTGCCAGCCACTGGAGCCACGACCTTCAGCTTGGACCCAGTAGTAGAGCAATAAATATGTGTACGCGATGTGGACCACTCTATAGCTGTCAACCAAACATTAGTGCCAGTCATAGGAGACCCCGGCCAGGCCTGGTGCAAGGATTTTTGCCCCCCTAGTAGGGTTGTCACCTGGCTGGTATTTTGGCCACCCTGCCACTATTTTTATATTAAAACTATTGGCAATGCAATGGCCGGTCAACCAATCCTCCAACTCTCGGTATGTTGCACCATAGTCTATACCAGTGTTTCCCAACCAGGGGTGCCTCCAGCTGTTGCAAAACTACAACTCCCAGCATGCCCGGACAGCCGTTGGCTGTCCGGGCATGCTAGGAGTTGTAGTTTTGCAACAGCTGGAGGCACCCCTGGTTGGGAAACACTGACCTATACTATATATTACTATATAGTCCAACATGTTGGGAGTTGTAGTTTACGTATGGGGGCAGCTGCTGAGCCACAGGCTGTATCAGGGCATGCTGGGAGTTGTAGTTAGTAACTTACTGCAGCTCCCGAATTTAGTTAAAAAAAAGTGATCAAAAAGACACATCAAAATGGTACTGTTCCAAACTACAGATCGGGGCGCAAAAAATTAGCCCTCATACAGACCGGTATAAGGAGAAATAAAAAAAATTATAGGGGTCAGAATAGGACAAATTTCCCCCACATAAGTATATCCTGTGATGTCACGTGTATATAGGAATTATGCAAATTAGCATGGGCGGTATTTTTTTGCAAGAAAGGTGGCAACACTACACTCTAGGCGAAAACATATTTTGCTTCCTCACCTTACTACTGGGGTGACACACTGTTACAAACCTCCTCCTCATGTAATCTTCTTACTACTGGGGTGACACACTGTTACAAACCTCCTCCTCATGTAATCTCCTTACTACTGGGGTGACACACTGTTACAAACCTCCTCCTCATGTAATCTCCTTACTACTGGGGTGACACACTGTTACAAACCTCCTCCTCATGTAATCTTCTTACTACTGGGGTGACACACTGTAACAAACCTCCTAATGTAATCACCTTACTACTGGGGTGACACACTGTAACAAACCTCCTCCTCATGTAATCTCCTTACTACTGGGGTGACACACTGTAACAAACCTTCGTCCTCATGTAATCTCCTTACTACTGGGGTGACACACTGTAACAAACCTCCTCCTCATGTAATCTCCTTACTACTGGGGTGACACACTGTAACAAACCTCCTCCTCATATAATCACCTTACTACTGTGGTGAGACACTGTAACAAACCCCCTCCTCATGTAATCACCTTACTACTGGGGTGGCACACTGTAACAAACCTCCTCCTCATGTAATCTCCTTACTACAGGGGTGACACACTGTAACAAACCTCCTCCTCATGTAATCACCTTACTACTGAGGTGACAAACCTCCTCCTCATGTAATCTACTTACTACTGGGGTGACACACTGTAACAAACCTCCTCCTCATATAATCACATTACTACTACTGTGACACACTGTAACAAACCTCTTCCTCATGTAATCACCTTACTACTGGGGTGAGACACTGTAACAAACCCCCTCCTCAGGTGATCACCTTACTACTGGGGTGACACATTGTAAAAACCTCCTCCTCATGTAATCACCTTACTACTGGGGTGAGACACTGTAACAAACCTCCTCCTCATGTAATCTCCTTACTACTGGGGTGACACACTGTAACAAACCTCCTCATGTAATCTCCTTACTCCTGGGGTGACACACTGTAACAAACCTCCTCCTCATGTAATCTCCTTACTACTGGGGTGACACACTGTAACAAACCTCCTCCTCATGTAATCCCCTTACTACTGGGTGACACACTGCAACAAACCGCCTCCTCATGTAATCACCTTACTACTGGGGCAACACACTGTAACAAACCTCTTCCTCATGTAATCTCCTTACTACTGGGATGACACACTGTAACAAACCTCCTCCTCATGTAATCTTCTTACTACTGGGATGACACACTGTAACAAACCTCCTCCTCATGTAATCTCCTTACTACTGGGATGACACACTGTAACAAACCTCATCCTCATGTAATCTCCTTACTACTGGGGTGACACACTGTAACAAACCCCTGTCCTGGCATGATGGGAGTTGTGGTTTTGCAACTGCTGGAGGCTCCTTGGTTGGGAAACACACTGGAGGTTTGAGTAAGCCATTGCTAGGTTATTCAGACTAGTCGGTGACTTCTTTATAAAGCAGACATTAATTTGAGCCTTTTTTGGGCAACGACAGAGTTAATTTCGGGAACAAATAAAGTGTGGGTCTTTATGTCTCCCATTCACGGCCGGGACCCCCGTGGTGATGGAATCCCTTTACTCCGCAGCCAGGGCCTCCTATGGACTCATTAGAAAGTAAATCTCCTTTCCTCCAGCTTAACATTTCACAGAGGCCGCAAAATACACCGGCCCCACCATCCCCACAGAGATCAATGACCGCTCGTCCGAAAACACACAAAAAAAACAAAACGCCATTCTATACAGTGCGTGAACAACAACAACAAAAAAAAAAACGTGATTTCAAATGGCAGGAAATGCTAAACCCCAATTTTGGGGGTAGCGGATCCTGCACTTGTGGTCTGTTGCTATGAGCGATCCCCAGCATAAACTGGATACAATGGGGATGCCTGCAGCGGACCACAAGTGCCACAATGGAGGATGCCTGCAGCGGACCACAAGTGCCACAATGGAGGATGCCTGCAGCAGACCACAAGTGCCACAATGGAGGATGCCTGCAGCGGACCACAAGTGCCACAATGGAGGATGCCTGCAGCAGACCACAAGTGCCACAATGGAGGATGCCTGCAGCAGACCACAAGTGCCACAATGGAGGATACCTGCAGCGGACCACAAGTGCCACAATGGAGGATGCCTGCAGCAGACCACAAGTGCCACAATGGAGGATGCCTGCAGCAGACCACAAGTGCCACAATGGAGGATGCCTGCAGCAGACCACAAGTGCCACAATGGAGGATGCCTGCAGCAGACCACAAGTGCCACAATGGAGGATGCCTGCAGCAGACCACAAGTGCCACAATGGAGGATGCCTGCAGCGGACCACAAGTGCCACAATGGAGGATGCCTGCAGCAGACCACAAGTGCCACAATGGAGGATGCCTGCAGCAGACCACAAGTGCCACAATGGAGGATGCCTGCAGCAGACCACAAGTGCCACAATGGAGGATGGCTGCAGCGGACCACAAGTGCCACAATGGAGGATGCCTGCAGCAGACCACAAGTGCCACAATGGAGGATGCCTGCAGCGGACCACAAGTGCCACAATGGAGGATGCCTGCAGCAGACCACAAGTGCCGGAATGGCCTCCTACACCAGATAGACAGTGTGGATGTGTAACATATAGAATAATACATACATTTAGGTGCACTACTCTGGTAGATGTAGACCAGCGATCCCCAAACTGTGGCCCTCCAGATGTTGCAAAACTACAATTCCCAGCATGCCTGGACAGCCGTTGGCTGTCCAGGCATGCTGGGAGTTGTAGTTTTGCAACATCTGGAGGGCCACAGTTTGAGGACCACTGATGTAGACAGTAACATTTGACTAATCCTCAAAATTATCTTAAAGGGGAAAACTTTTTTTTTTTTTTAAATCAACTGGTGCCAAAAAGGTTAAACAGATTTGTAAATTACTTCCATTAAAAAGTCTTAAGCCTTCCAGTACTTATTAGCTACTGAATACTACAGAGGAAATTATTTTCTTTTTGGAACACAGAGCTCTCTGCTGACATCACGAGCACAGTGCTCTCTGCTGACACCTCTGTGCATTTTAGGAACTGTCCAGAGCAGCATATGTTTGCTATGGGGATTTTCTCCTTCTCTGGACAGTTCTTAAAATGGACAGAGATGTCAGCAGAGAGCACTGTTTGCTCGTGATGTCAGCAGAGAGCTCTGTGTTCCAAAGAGAAAATCATTCTTTTTGCTATTGCACTCCTTATGGTAAATAAAAAAGATTTCTAATATACTTTGGTAAAAAAAAAAAAAATGAAGTTTTCTATGTTTTATTTGTGCTTAAAAAAAAGCTCCAGAGCACATTTCCCCCCCATCTCATACACAGACTTAGGACCGAAGCTCAAACACAGGAAGTGCAGCCTGGAGTGCTAAAGGGGGGTGTGTCCAACCAACAGCATATGGCAGTTAAGTGTGAGAGGAGCTATGATTGGATGAGGCTGGACACACACCCCTTTAGCACTCCAGGCTGCACTTCCTGTGTTTGGACCTCGGTCCTAAGTCTGTGTATGAGATGGGGGAAAATGTGCTCTTGAGCTTTTTTTAAGCACAAATAAAACCTATAAAACTTCATATTTTTTTTAAACAAAGTATATTAAAAACATTTTTTATTTACCATAAGGAGTGTAATAGCAAAAATGTATTTTAATTAGAGTTACCCTTTAAGATTTTTTAATAGAAGTAATTTATAAATCTGTTTAACTTTCTGGTCCCAGTTGATTTAAAAAAAAAAAGTTTTTCACTGGAGTACCCCTTTAAAATTGAGACATTACCCAGTATATCCTTATATGAAGGACATCCCTGAGCCCGCACACCAATGCCAATATGTTACTGTCTACATCTACCACAGTAAGTGCACCTAAATGTATGTATTATTCTATATGTTACACATCCACACTGTCTATCTGGTGTAGGAGGCCATTGTGGCACTTGTGGTCCGCTGCAGGCATCCTCCATTGTGGCACTTGTGGTCTGCTGCAGGCATCCTCCATTGTGGCACTTGTGGTCTGCTGCAGGCATCCTCCATTGTGGCACTTGTGGTCCGCTGCAGGCATCCTCCATTGTGGCACTTGTGGTCCGCTGCAGGCATCCTCCTTTATGGCACTTGTGGTCTGCTGCAGGCATCCTCCATTGTGGCACTTGTGGTCCGCTGCAGGCATCCTCCATTGTGGCACTTGTGGTCCGCTGCAGGCATCCTCCATTGTGGCACTTGTGGTCTGCTGCAGGCATCCTCCATTGTGGCACTTGTGGTCTGCTGCAGGCATCCTCCATTGTGGCACTTGTGGTCTGCTGCAGGCATCCTCCATTGTGGCACTTGTGGTCTGCTGCAGGCATCCTCCATTGTGGCACTTGTGGTCTGCTGCAGGCATCCTCCATTGTGGCACTTGTGGTCTGCTGCAGGCATCCTCCATTGTATGCATATTATGCTGGGGATCGCCTTTAGCAACAGACCACAAGTGCAGGATCCGCCCCCCCCGCATTTGGGGTTGAGCATTTCCAGCCATTAGAAACCACGTTTTTTTCTTGTTGTTCATCTCTTGTACTTGGAGGTGAATAAACTCCAAATCTAATGCACCTCGAAGGGGTACTCCACTGGAAAACATATATTTTTTTTTAAATCAACTGGTGACAGAAAGTTAAACAGATTTGTCAATTACTTCTATTAAAAAATCTTAATCCTTACAGTACTTATCAGCTGCTGTTATGATCCACAGGAAGTTTTTTTTTTGTTAGTTTCCGTTCTGCCTTACCACAAGTGCTCTCTGCTGACACCTCTGTCCATGACAGGAACTGTCCAGAGTAGGATAGGTTTTCTATGGGGATTTGCTTGTACTCTGGACAGTTCCTAAAATGGACAGAGGTGTCAGCAGAGAGCACTGTGGTCAGACAGAAAAGAAATTCAAAAAGAAAATAACTGCCTGTGGATCATAACAGCAGCTGATAAGTACTGGAAGGATTAAGATTTTTTTTAATAGAAGTAATTTACAAATCTGTTTAACTTTCTGGTACCAGTTGATTTAAAAAAAAAAATGTTTTCCAGTGGAGTACCCCTTTAAATCACTATTATAGGCAGCATTTTGGTGCACCTGTGAGGCCGGCATCATATCAGCCAACTTGGGTGGGGCTCATAACCTCCCTCCCTCCTCCCACTGTATGTGTGCTCAGCCACACTGGAGGTAACTGGGAGCAGGCTGTGAGTCGGAACCTAATGCTGCTGTAATTGCCCACTGGCCCCTGGTGTTGCCCATACGGCACAGTTAGGTTTAGTGTTAGGTCCCGTGCCACTTGAGAAACCTTGGCGTTGGTGTGCGGGCTCAGGTATGTCCTTCATATAAGGGTATACTGGCGAATGTCTCAATTTTAACATCATTTTGAGGGTTAGTCATATGTTACTGTCTACATCTACCACAGTAGTGACCTACATTTATGTATTCTATACAGTGCTGAATACTGTATGGAGTGCAGGAGCACCCCCAGACCTCATCTCCGGGGGCTCAGGCACATTCTTAAAGGAGAACTCCAAACTCTCTACTCTCTCTATGACACTATGTGACCACGAAGCCCCACCCAATAATGGAGTAACAGGTCATGAGGGTACTGTCTGGTTGGCACTGTTTATGAGAGACAACCACTGGCTGCTACTGATTATGGGGCTGCCAGAGGTTGGCGTTTTTTGTAAGAAGCACTCTCTGTCTGTCACTGTGTATGGGGAACATTTGTTTGTTTACACTGAGTATGGGCACTCTGGCTGGCACTGTTTATAGGTAGTGTTGAGCGGCATAGGCCATATTCGAATTCGCGAATATTCGCGAATATATGGACGAATATTCGCCATATATTCGCGAATATTCGCATATTCGTAATATTCTCGTCTTAGTTTCGCATATGCGAAAATTCGCTTATGCGAAAATTAACATATGCGAAAATTAGCATATACAAAATTAGCATACGCGAAAATTCGCGTATGTGAAAATTCGCATATGCGAATTTTCGCATGCCAATCTCACACAGTAGTATTAGAGCTTTCTTTACATCACTGTTGATGTGTACTGTGAAAAAAAAATAAAAAAAATACAATATTCGTAATTACGAATATATAGCGCTATAATCGCGAAATTCGCGAATTCACGAATATGCGATATTCGCGAATAATATTCGAAATGCGAATATTCGCGAGCAACACTATTTATAGGGAGCACACTTTGGCACTCTGATTGGAGCACTCTGGCTGGCACTGTTTATAGGGAGCACACTTTGGCACTCTTTGATTGGAGCACTCTCTGGCTGGCACTGTTTATAGGGAGCACACTTTGGCACTCTGATTGGAGCACTCTCTGGCTGGCACTGTTTATAGGGAGCACACTTTGGCACTCTGATTGGAGCACTCTCTGGCTGGCACTGTTTATAGGGAGCACGCTTTGGCAATCTGATTGGAGCACTCTCTGGCTGGCACTGTTTATAGGGAGCACACTTTGGTACTCTGATTGGAGCACTCTCTGGCTGGCACTGTTTATAGGGAGCACACTTTTGCAGTCTTTGATTGGAGCACTCTCTGGCTGGCACTGTTTACAGGGAGCATACTTTGGCACTCTGTGATTGGAGCACTCTCTCGCTGGCACTGTTTGTAGAGAACACTCCCTGGCTGGAACACTCTGGCTGGCACTGTTTGTAGAGAACACTCTGGCTGGCACTGTTTGTAGAGAACACTCTGGCTGGCACTGTTTGTAGAGAACACTCTGGCTGGCACTGTTTGTAGAGAACACTCTGGCTGGCACTGTTTGTAGAGAACACTCTGGCTGGCACTGTTTGTGTGGGCAATACCTGGCTGGCAATGTTTGTGGGCAGCACTCTCTGGCTGGCACTGTCTATGTAGGACACACACTGCCTGGCACTGCTTGCAGGGAGCACTTCTGGGTTGGCATTGTTTGTAGGGAACACTCTCTGGTTCACACTGCCTATGTGAGATACTCTCTGGCTGCTACAGTTTATGCGGTAATCTCTGGTTGAGATTGTTTATGGGGAGCACTCTGTGGCTGGCACTGTTTATAGGGGCACTCTCTTTACTGGCACTGTTTATAGTAATGGAGCACTCTCTCACTGGCATTGTTTATAGGAAGCACTCTCTGACTGGCACTGTTTTATTCGAAGCACTCTCCGGATGGCATGGTTTATATATCGTGGTAAAAGGGTGTCATGTAGGGCAGATGGAATTAGCCTAGGGGCAAACCCCTTGTATATGTGACGCCAGGGCGTGGTTTATCTTCAATACCACCTAAAGATATACCGCTGGATCCTGGGCTAGGCACGGGGGCAATAATGACTCTGACACCAAGTTACGGACAACGGTAGCTTTACTGAGGGTAAAAAAGTCTATACAGTTCAGCCAGGGCCCAAGGAGGTGACCAGTGACTTCAGAGACCTTAAGGGCTTGCTGGGACTTGTAGTAGAACAGGACAATTTAGTGCAGGCCACACTGACTTGACAGATGACTTTGACTTGACTGACTTGTGACTGACAATGCTGTGGCTGTAGTTACTTGTAGACTTGTAGATTGTGGCTGCAGACTGGACTTGAGGCTCCTAGGACTCCAGATACACTTGCACTGGACCTCAGCCTGGCAGAAAAGAGAGTGAACAGAGGCTCCACCTAGGGCTTATATGGGGGAGGCTCTGGTGGGGTCCCATTGGTCACCCCTAGGTCACCTGGTCACTGATATCTCCTGGGTAACAATCACATGACAAATCACATGGTAAACAGTCTTAAAGTGACAACGCTTTCTTCCCACATTACACAGTATAATGCATGGTAAATATATGTACATAGGGGACAAGTGCAAAGGGGGGCCCAGGGGACACTGAAGGGAGGCTGCCTGACAGGGCAGCAAGGGTACAGGGGTAACACCTCCCATACTGGGCCACCACAGTATGATACTCTCTGGCTTGCATGGATTTTAGGGGGCATGCTCTAGTTGGCACTGCTTATAGGGAGCACTCTCTGGCTGGAACTATTTATAGGGAGCACTCTCTGGCTGGAACTATTTATAGGGAGCACTCTCTTGACACGGTTTATGCATGATTCTCTCTGGCTTACATTGTTTTTAGGGGGCACGCTCTAGTTGTCATTGTTTATAGGGGGCACGCTCTTGTTGGCACTCTTTATAGGGGACACACTCTAGCTGGCACTGTTTATAGGGGGAAAACTCTAGTTGACACTGTTTATAGGGGGCATGTTCTAGTTGGCACTGTTTATAGGGGGCACGCTCTAGTTGGCACTGTTTATAGGGGGAAAACTCTAGTTGACACTGTTTATAGGGGGCATGTTCTAGTTGGCACTGTTTATAGAGGGCACACTCTAGTTGGCACTGTTTATAGGGGGCACACTCTAGTTGGCACTGTTTATAGGTGGCACGCTCTAGTTGGCACTGTTTATAGGGGGCACGCACTAGTTGGCACTGGTTATAGGGGGCACGCTCTAGTTGGCACTGGTTATAGGGGGCACGCTCTAGTTGGCACTGATTATAGGGGGCACGCTCTAGTTGGCACTGGTTATAGGGGGCACGCTCTAGTTGGCACTGGTAATAGGGGCACACTCTAGTTGGTACTGGTCATAGGGGGCACGCTCTAGTTGGCACTGTTTATAGGGGGGCACGCACTAGTTGGCACTGTTTATAGGGGGCACGCTCTAGTGTGCACTGTTTATAGGGGGCATGTTCTAGTTGGCACTGTTTATAGGGGGCATGTTCTAGTTTGCACTGTTTATAGGGGGCATGTTCTAGCTGGCACTGTTTAAAGGGGGCATGTTCTAGTTGGCACTGTTTATAGGGGGCACACTCTAGTTGGCACTGTTTATAGGGGGCACACTCTAGTTGGCACTGTTTATAGGGGGCACGCTCTAGTTGGCACTGTTTATAGGGGGCATGTTCTTGTTGGCACTGGTTATAGGGGGCACGCTCTAGTTGGCACTGGTTATAGGGGGCACGCTCTAGTTGGCACTGTTTATAGGGGGCATGTTCTAGTTGGCACTGTTTATAGGGGGCACGCTCTAGTTGGCACTGGTTATAGGGGGCACGCTCTAGTTGGCACTGTTTATAGGGGGCATGTTCTTGTTGGCACTGGTTATAGGGGGCACGCTCTAGTTGGCACTGGTTATAGGGGGCACGCTCTAGTTGGCACTGTTTATAGGGGGCATGTTCTAGTTGGCACTGTTTATAGGGGGCACACTCTAGTTGGCACTGTTTATAGGGGGCACACTCTAGTTGGCACTGGTTATAGGGGGTACGCTCTAGTGTGCACTGTTTATATGGGGCACGCTCTAGTGTGCACTGTTTATATGGGGCACTCTCTAGTTGGCACTGGTTATAGGGGGCACGCTCTAGTTGGCACTGTTTATAGGGGGCACGCTCTAGTTGGCACTGGTTATAGGGGGCACGCTCTAGTTGGCACTGTTTATAGGGGGCACGCTCTAGTTGGCACTGGTTATAGGGGGCACGCTCTAGTTGGCACTGGTTATAGGGGGCACGCTCTAGTTGGCACTGTTTATAGGGGGCATGTTCTAGTTTGCACTGTTTATAGGGGGCATGTTCTAGCTGGCACTGTTTATAGGGGGCATGTTCTAGTTGGCACTGTTTATAGGGGGCACACTCTAGTTGGCACTGTTTATAGGGGGCACGCTCTAGTTGGCACTGTTTATAGGGGGCATGTTCTTGTTGGCACTGGTTATAGGGGGCACGCTCTAGTTGGCACTGGTTATAGGGGGCACGCTCTAGTTGGCACTGTTTATAGGGGGCATGTTCTAGTTGGCACTGTTTATAGGGGGCACACTCTAGTTGGCACTGTTTATAGGGGGCACACTCTAGTTGGCACTGGTTATAGGGGGTACGCTCTAGTGTGCACTGTTTATATGGGGCACGCTCTAGTGTGCACTGTTTATATGGGGCACTCTCTAGTTGGCACTGGTTATAGGGGGCACGCTCTAGTTGGCACTGTTTATAGGGGGCACGCTCTAGTTGGCACTGGTTATAGGGGGCACGCTCTAGTTGGCACTGTTTATAGGGGGCACGCTCTAGTTGGCACTGGTTATAGGGGGCACGCTCTAGTTGGCACTGGTTATAGGGGGCACGCTCTAGTTGGCACTGTTTATAGGGGGCACGTTCTAGTTGGCACTGTTTATAGGGGGCACGCTATAGTTGGCACTGTTTATAGGGGGCACACTCTAGTTGGCACTGTTTATAGGGGGCACGCTCTAGTTGGCACTGTTTATAGGGGGCACGATCTAGTTGGCACTGGTTAGAGGGGGGAATGCTCTAGTTTGCACTGTTGATAGGGGGCATGTTCTAGTTGGCACTATTTATAGGGGGCACGCTCTAGTTGACACTGTTTATAGGGGGCATGTTCTAGTTGGCACTGGTTATAAGGGGCACACTCTAGTTGGCACTGTTTATAGGGGGGCACGCACTAGTTGGCACTGGTTATAGGTGGCACGCTCTAGTGGGCACTGGTTATAGGTGGCACGCTCTAGTTGGCACTTGTTATGGGGGGCACGCTCTAGTTGGCACTGGTTATAGGGGGTACGCTCTAGTTGGCACTGTTTATAGGGGGCATGTTCTAGTTGGCACTATTTATAGGGGGCACGCACTAGTTGGCACTGGTTATAGGTGACACGCTCTAGTTGGCACTGGTTATAGGTGGCAGGCTCTAGTTGGCACTTGTTATGGGGGGCATGCTCTAGTTGGCACTGGTTATAGGGGGCACGCTCTAGTTGGCACTGGTTATAGGGGGTATGCTCTAGTTGGCACTGTTTATAGGGGGCATGTTCTAGTTGGCACTATTTATAGGGGGCACGCACTAGTTGGCACTGGTTATAGGTGGCACGCTCTAGTTGGCACTAGTTGTAGGTGGCACTCTCTAGTTGGCACTTGTTATGGGGGGCACGCTCTAGTTGGCACTGGTTATAGGGGGCACGCTCTAGTTGGCACTGGTTATTTGGTCATTCTCCATCTGGCACTGTTTTAGGAGCCCTCTGGGACTGTTATAACGTAATAAAGGCTTTGCTTTCCTTCTCTCGCTTTGCTCACAAGTTGCTGACTATGTATTATTTTCATGGCACAAATACCTGCTATAATGTGTGATGTATGAGGGGCAGGTATGACGGGGTGTGTGTGTGTGTATATATATATATATATATATATATATATATATATATATGCAGATGAAGTCAGGCTGCTCACCACTCTCGCGTTTGCTGCACTATCTCGTGCTACGGACACCGGTACCGCTCCCGGCTTAGTAGAAGTCACACAGGAAAAAACGTCCGGCACTCGGGAAGATGCAGGTAAAACTTGTCAATGGCTTTATTCAAACGCTTAAGGCAGGACACAATCTGACGCGTTTCGCACACTCAGGTGCTTAGTCGTAGATAGACATACACTCAATAATGCGGATTAAAATACACATGAGTTTGGTCACATGACCACATGAATCTTAATTAAAAACAGTTGGTTACAAAACATGTAACCAACTGTTTTTAATTAAGATTCATGTGGTCATGTGACCAAACTCATGTGTATTTTAATCCGCATTATTGAGTGTATGTCTATCTACGACTAAGCACCTGAGTGTGCGAAACGCGTCAGATTGTGTCCTGCCTTAAGCGTGTGAATAAAGCCATTGACAAGTTTTACCTGCATCTTCCCGAGTGCCGGACGTTTTTTCCTGTGTGATATATATATATATATATATATATATATATATATATCCCACATGTGAATAAGTACAAAAACTGGGTCCTGTCACATGTGTATGACTGCCAAAATGTATTCATTTTGGGCAAAAAAAAAAGCTGCGGCCAGTTGGGAGTCAATAGGGCAGTGTTTCCCAACCAGTGTGCCTCCAGCTGTTGCAAAACTACAACTCCCAGCATGCCCGGACAGCCAACGGCTGTCCGGGCATGCTGGGAGTTGTAGTTTTGCAACAGCTGGAGGCACACTGGTTGGGAAACACTGCAATAGGCAAACATGACACACCATACACACACAAAAAAAGCGCCAAACACAAAAATATACGTCTATTTCTAGCCTAACCCTGGACAACTGGTCTAAAATGGGATGAACAGGTGCTTCCCTCTAGTGGTAGATGGTAACATTACAGATAAATAACTGATCAAAATGGATAATAACAACCTGTTAGTTTTGGAATTTATTTAAGAAGTAGATCAAAATACATATGGTGGATGTGCGATTGGGCGACTGTGTTTCCGCTTCTCAATTTTTATTTTACATATAGATAAATAATAGGATTGAATGAGGTGGTCAGTGGTCAGTGGACGGGGGGGGGGGGGCTACGTCGATCGGTGGTCTATGGCAGATCCCGACCAGACGTAGCGGGCGGCAGGATGTCATGTGATGCCCACCTCACCCCCCTGACGACGTCACGTGCCGTAGCTCGCGATGACATCACATCAGTGACCTGCAAACCTGTCGCTCTTTAGCCAATAGGAATCTACAATTCTCATTTTCCTGGCAATGGAAACAAGTCTGTGCGGTGTGGAGAGGCAGTGTACTATACAGCAGATACAACTACCTGTGACTATGGGGGAGATTCATCAAGACCCCTGCTGAGGAAAGGTCGACCAGTTGCCCATAGCAACCAATCAGAGCGCTACTTTCATTTTTCAGAAAATGAAAGGAGCAATCTGGTTGCTACGGGCAACTGGTCGACTTTTCCTCTGCGCAAGTTTTGATGAATCTATGGGGGAGATTTATCGAAATCCGTGCAAAGGAAAAGTTGCTCAGTTGACCATAGCAACCAATCAGATGGCTCCTTTCATTTTGCAGAGGCCATGTTAAAAATGAAAGAAGCGATCTGATTGGTTGCTATGGGCAACTTTTGCTCTGGAAAGGTTTTGAGGGTTTTTAAAGGGGGCGGACACCTTGGCCGGTGACAGCTCTGCCCCTGACACACTGCGCCACAAAGCCGCTGTTTAATCGCTCCATTGACATTACCGTTTATTCGGCGCGCAGCTGTCACGCGGCGTCTCTCATCCCATTACTGCCACTAGTGTTAATCCGCTACACTGTTTTCTAATCCCTGTGGGGGAGGAATCTCCTAATAGAGTTAATACCACTTTACAGAGACCCATAACACATGGCGGACATGACGCGGCTAGAGGTAATGTTCCATACGGATGTAGCAGAGCTGAAAGAGCTTTTTGACACAACACACAGGGGGAGATTTATCATTGCTTTTAGAGGATTTTTTTTTGTCTATGTTCTGGCGCAGTTCAGGCGCAAGCGACTTTTATGCGTCTTTTGCTATAGACAGTTTCACTCTTTTTGCCTACCCATAGAACTTTTTCTTTTTGACAAATGCAGTGGTCACGTATTTATCATTTGCGACTTTATCATTTGTGCGGAAAAGTACTTTTTTTTTTAGGCACAAAGCTACACCACCTACCAGTAGGCGTGAGAATCACTTCTACCTTCCACAATTCAACCTTTAAAGGAAAACTGTCACATCTTTTCTCCCGCACTATCCAAAGGTACTGGTGGATAGTGCAGGAGACACTGATGAAAATGAGCCCTACCTTGTCCGGATCTGGGCCGCCGTTCTCCCGCAATTGTAGTTTTATTATCTGTTGAAATCTTCCTGTAACTGGCACGGGCGGGGCTTCGGCGCTTAACTGGCACTGACATCAGCGCCGCTTATGAATATTCATCCCCCTCCCCCCCAGTTAGGAGCGGCAAAGAGAGGAAGAACTGGAGGGAGGGGGGATGAATATTCGTAAGCGGCGCTGACGTCAGTGCCAGTTAAGTGCCAAAGCCGCGCCAGTGCCAGTTACAGGAAGATTTCAACAGATAATAAAACTACAATTGCGGGAGAACGGCGGCGCAGATCCGGACAAGGTAGGGCTCATTTTCATCGGCGTCTCCCGCACTATCCGATAGTACCTGTGGATAGTGCGGGAGAAAACAAGTCACAGTTTTCCTTTAACCTCTTGTGGACAACAGCGTCCCACTCCCCTCAGGAGCTGAGCGCTGGTCATAGCTGGGTGGTCCTGAGGGCTATCTGCCCCCAGGACCCATCTCTAATGCCAGACATCACCAATCACGGTGATGCCCGGCTTTAGCCCCTTAGACACTTCAATCAAATTTGATTGTAGCGTCTAAAATGCAAGTAAAAATGTCCCGACAGCTCTGTGAAAGTAAGTAAAAACGCCTAACCTGACAAATTCAGGACCCGAGAAAGTGTCTCCTTACCTCCCTCACAAGCGTCTAGAAAAAGTGTATGTGGTAGAGCTTTTCCCACCACAGAAGAGCTGCGCAAAATTCATCATCCTGCTGCACCTTCCTGATAAATAAGATAATAACCCACCACCCAAATAAACGTGGGAAAATAGCTCTACCGTAGACATTCTTTGATGAATCTGGGCCAAACAATTTACAAAAATTTCTGTGACCCATACAGATAAAGATTCAGCCTCGCTTTCCCCTCCCGCCTCTTGCACAGATACATTATTGGTTCTATACATTGTTTTTATCTGCTTTTACTAGGCCCCTGGCCCAATCCAGAACCTAAATTACACCTTAAATGTAATTCAGACCCCATACAAGACCCCAAATTGAATCTAGATCCCATTTCAGACACCAAAGTTAATCTAGACCCCAAACCAGATTTGAAAAGAAATTCAGACCCCAGACCAGACCTTAAAATTAGTTTGGGCCTCAAAGTTAATACAGACCTCAGACCACATCTCATAGTTAAATGGGCACTGTCATTAAAACAAATGTTTGCTATTGCACTCCTTATGATAAATAAAAAATCTTTCTAATGTACTTTGTTTATAAAAATTAAGTTTTATTTGTGTTTCAAAAAAATAGCTGCCACTAGGTGTCTCCCTACTTATCCAGAGCACATTTCCCCCATATCTCTTGCACAGACTTTGGACTCCTGCTGGCCTGGGAGAAGTCCAAAATCAGGAAATGCACTCTGGAGTGCTGAGGGGTGTGTGTGCAGTCTTAGCCAATCATAGTTCATCTCACACTGAACTGCTCTGGGCTGTGTGTAGCAGAGTGAGGGAGGAAGTTCTCCCCTGTATGGCTTCAGATAATGTTAAACCTGCTGGGGAACGCCCCTTCCCAGTCTGTGAGTCTGACTGAGACTGGGCAGAAAATACAGAACATCATCAAGGTAGAAAACTAAAAAACATTAAAAATAAAGGAAGGCATTACGGGGTGAGATCTGTGTACCAGCTGCCACGCTGCCTTGCATAGACGTGAATGGAGGGGGCGTGGCATGACATGTCCGAAGATCGCAGGGGGTCCCAGCGGCTGGACCCCCCGCAATCAAACATGTTATCCCCTATCCTTTGGATAGAGGATAACATGTCTAGGGGGCCGAGTTCCCCTTTAAATGTCCTGACCCCTAATTTAATCCAAATACTGTTGAGACACCAAGGTTAATCCAGAATCCAAGCCCCATCTCAATAAGACCCCAGACATTAATTTAATCCTCAAAATGAATTCAGACCCCAGACCATATATAACCTGGGGACTTCAGACTAGAACCCATACTTTAAAGTAAACCAGACCACAAAATGTATCCAGACCAGACTCCAAAATTAATCTGGATCATAGTTCAGATACAGTGGGGATCAAAAGTTTGGGCACCCCAGGTAAAAATTTGTATTAATGTGCATAAAGAAGCCAAGGAAAGATGGAAAAATCTTCAAAAGGCACCAAATTACAGATGAGACATTCTTATAATATGTCAACAAAAGTTAGATTTTATTTCCATCATTTACACTTTCAAAATAACAGAAAACAAAAAAATGGCATCTGCTAAAGTTTGTGCACCCTGCAGAGTTAATACCTTGTACTGCCCCCTTTGCAAAGCTGAGACCTGCCAGTGTCATGGATTGTTCTCACTCATCATCTGGGAAGACCAGGTGATGTCAGTCTCAAAGGTTTTAAATGCCCAGACTCATCTGACCTTGCCCCAACAATCAGCACCATGGGTTCTTCAAAGCAGTTGTCTAGAAATCTGAAACTGAAAATAGTTGACGCTCACAAAGCTGGAAAAGGCTATAAGAAGATAGCAAAACATTTTCAGATGTCAATATCCTCTGTTCGGAATGTAATTAAGAAATGGCAGTCATCAGGAACAGTGGAAGTTGAAGCAAGATCTGGAAGAACAAGAAAAATATCAGACAGAACAGCTCGCAGGATTGTGAGAAAAACAATTCAAAACCCACATTTGACTGCGCAATCCCTCCAGAAAGATCTGGCAGACACCGGAGATGTGGTACACTATTCCACTATAAAGAGATACTTGTACAAATATGGTCTTCATGGAAGAGTCATCAGAAGAAAACCTCTTCTACGTCCTCACCACAAAAATCAGCGTTTAAACTTTGCAAATGAACATATAGACAAGCCTGATGCATTTTGGAAACAAGTTCTGTGGACCGATGAGGTAAAAATTTAACTTTTTGGCTGGAATGAGCAAAAGTACGTTTGGAGAAGAAAGGGAACAGAATTTAATGAAAAGAACCTCTGTCCAACTGTTAAGCATGGGGGTGGATCAATCCTGCTTTGCGGTTGTATTGCAGCCAGTGGCACAGGCAACATCTCACGAGTAGAAGGAAAAATGGATTCAACAAAATTTCTGCAAATTTTGGATGCTAACTTGATGCCATCTGTGAAATAGCTGAAGTTAAAGAGAGGATGGCTTCTACAAATGGATAATGATCCTAAACACACCTCGAAATCCACGGGGATTAAATCAAGAGGTGTAAACTGAAGGTTTTGCCATGGCCTTCACAATCTCCTGACCTCAACATAATTGAAAATCTATGGATAGACCTTAAAAGAGCAGTGCGTGACAGACAGCCCAGAAATCTCAAAGAACTGGAAGACTTTTGTAAGGAGAATGGGCAAAGATACCTCAAACAAGATTGAAAGACTCTTGGCTGGCCACAGAAAGCGTTTACAAGCTGTGATACTTGCCAAAGGGGGCAGTACAAGATATTAACTCTGCAGGGTGCCCAAACTTTTGCAGACGCCATTTTTTTGTTTTCTGTTATTTTGAAAGTGTAAATGATGGAAATAAAATCTAACTTTTGTTGACATATTATAATAATGTCTAATATGTAATTTGATGCCTTTTGGAGATTTTTCCATCTTTCCTTGGCTTCTTTATGCACATTAATACAAATTTTTACCTGGGGTGCCCAAACTTTTGATTCCCACTGTACCTAAATTAATCCAGACCCCAAATTGACTGCTCCTTGCATCTAGGTCCTTGTCACTTGGTGCCTCCAGACACATTGTAATAATCCCAGCACCCATGTTAGCAGGTCTAGATCTTCCTGGAGTCCCAATGATTTTTATTTTTGGAAGCATTACATTTTTACCCCCTCAAATTGATAGTACTGTCCCTTTAACCAGTAATCCTTGGAAATATGTCTGATACAGATGTTAAGGATGGTCGGACAGGTTGATGGATGATCCTGTTACACACGGCCCAGTAACACTGATAAATATCCTGCTATATATATAGACACCGGCGGATACATCTCCGTCCTCCGCTCCATCAATATTCATAAAATCTTTCCCAATTCATGGCCACAGAAATGTAATAAGTAACCCTTTCACTGCCAGGGACTATGCAAAATGTATGTGTGAAGGAAACCGGGGTCCCATTCCACATCGACCGAACAGGACGGCATAGCTCTGTGTAATAGGGCAAACGCTTGTGATGATGATCGGGTCGTTTTGACCTGCCAACAAATGATTGTCCGTCGGCCGGACATCCACCTGTGTAATAGGGAAAGAGCGAATGACTAATGATTGGAGCAAATGGATGACAGATGATCATCTGTGGGGACACATTCAGGCTTTAAAATGGGCACTGTCAAATTCGAAAGGGTTTTATATGTTGTACGTCTGTCAACATCTGTCATAAGAAAATACTTTTTATATAATGTAGATAATAATATATGTATATTTGTATTATACATTGCTTAAAAAATGTGTATATTTTTGTCCCTGCTGCTAATGTCTGTGTTTCTCTGTGAGGAGTCCAAATACAGGAAGTGAGGGTGGTAGGGATCGAACGATTATCGGATTGGCCAATATTATCGGCCGATATTCACGATTTTTTTAAGTTATCGGCATCTAACCTTACCTACTGCTGTGCGGGCCCACTCCGCTGTCCTGTTCTCCCGATCGCATCATGGCGTCCTACAGTGTGGATGAAAAGTTTGGGCACCCCAGGTAAAAATTTGTATTAATGTGCATAAAGAAGCCAAGGAAAGATGGAAAAATCTCCAAAAGGCATCAAATTACAGATTAGACATTCTTATAATATGTCAGCAAAAGTTAGATTTTATTTCCATTATTTACACTTTCAAAATAACAGAAAACAAAAAAATGGCATCTGCAAAAGTTTGGGCACCCTGCAGAGTTAATATCTTGTACCGCCCCCTTTGGCAAGTATCACAGCTTGTAAACGCTTTTTGTAGCCAGCCAAGAGTCTTTCAATTCTTGTTTGAGGTATCTTTGCCCATTCTTCCTTACAAAAGTCTTCCAGTTCTTTGAGATTTCTGGGCTGTCTGTCACACACTGCTCTTTTAAGGTCATTCCATAGATTTTCAATTATGTTGAGGTCAGGAGATTGTGAAGGCCATGGCAAAACCTTCAGTTTACGCCTCTTGATGTAATCCCCCGTGGATTTCGAGGTGTGTTTAGGATCATTATCCATTTGTAGAAGCCATCCTCTCTTTAACTTCAGCTTTTTCACATATGGCATCAAGTTAGCATCCAAAATTTGCTGACATTTTGTTGAATCCATTTTTCCTTCTACTCGTGAGATGTTCCCTGTGCCACTGGCTGCAATACAACCCCAAAGCATGATTGATCCACCCCCATGCTTAACAGTTGGACAGAGGTTCTTTTCATTAAATTCTGTTCCCCTTCTTCTCCAAACGTACCTTTGCTCATTCCGGCCAAAAAGTTAAATTTTAACCTCATCGGTCCACAGAACTTGTTTCCAAAATGCATCAGGCTTGTCTATATGTTCATTTGCAAAGTTCAAATGCTGATTTTTCTGGTGAGGACGTAGAAGAGGTTTTCTTCTGATGACTCTTCCATGAAAACCATATTTGTACAAGTATCTCTTTATAGTGGAATAGTGTACCACAACTCCAGTGTCTGCCAGATCTTTCTGGAGGGATTGTGCAGTCAAACATGGGTTTGAATTGTTTTTCTCACAATCCTGCGAGCTGTTCTGTCTGATATTTTTCTTGTTCTTCCAGATCTTGCTTTAACTTCCACTTTTCCTGATGACTGCCATTTCTTAATTACATTCCCAACAGAGGATATTGACATCTGAAAACATTTTGCTATCTTCTTATAGCCTTCTCCAGCTTTGTGAGCGTCAACTATTTTCAGTTTCAGATTTCTAGACAACTGCTTAGAAGAACCCATGGTGCTGATTGTTGGGGCACGGTCAGATGTGTCTGGGCATTAAAAACTTTTGAGACTGACATCACCTGGTCTTCCCAGATGATGATTGAGAACAATCCATGACACTTGCAGGTCTCAGCTTTGCAAAGGGGGCAGTGCATGCTATAAATTCAGCAGGGTGCCCAAACTTTTGCAGACGCCATTTTTTTGTTTTCTGTTATTTTGAAAATGTAAATGATGGAAATAAAATCTAACTTTTGTTGACATATTATAAGAATGTCTAATCTGTAATTTGATGCCTTTTGGAGATTTTTCCATCTTTCCTTGGCTTCTTTATGCACATTAATACAAATTTTTACCTGGGGTGCCCAAACTTTTGATCCCCACTGTATGGAGGAGCATATGACACACATGTCACTCCTCCTCCCCTGCGCCCAGCGTAACGCTACGGAGGAAGCAGAGTGACGTGTATGTCACATGCTCCTCCATAGGACGCCATGATGCATTTGGGAGAACAGGACAGCGGCGCGGCAACACCCGAGGACAGTCGCAGGTGAGCTGTCTACAAGAGGAGGGGGGCTGCTGTCTATAAGGGGGGGGGGCTGCTGTCTACAAGGGGATGGGGCCTGCTGTCTACAAGGGGATGGGGCCTGCTGTCTACAAGGGGGGAATATCGGTATAAGTTACCGGCTATCGGCCTGAAAGTTCACAGGTTATCGGTATCATCTCTAAAAAATCAATATCAGTCAATCCCTAGTAGGTGGACAAGCAGGGCTCTGTGCACCGAGGACAGGTGGGTGAGGGTGTGGTGGTGAGGGTGTGATGAGGGCAGATGGAATTACCCTAGGAGCAGATGGCATTAACCCCTTGTGTTCGTGACACCAGGGCGTGGTTAATCCTCTGCACCACCCAAAGGTATACCGCTGGATCCTGGGCTGGGCACGGGGGGAAAATAATGACTCCGATGCCAAGTTATGGAACAACGGCAGCTTTATAGAGTCAGACAGATGTAACAGTCTATACAGCTTGTCTAGGCCCACGGAGGTGACCAGTGACTTCAGAGACCACAGGGCTTGCTGGGACTTATGACTGACTTGTACAATTTGATGCAGGGCCACGCTGACTTGAATCTGTGGCTGCGTGGTAGACGTTAGGCCTCTTTAGGACACCAGACACTCTCTCAGAACTTGACCTCACGGTAGCTCAGAAAAGACTGAAAGAGAGCAAGAGGAAGCTCCACCCAGGGCTTATATGGGGGAGACTTTGGAGGGGTCCCATAGGTCGCCCTATAGGTCACATGGTCACTGGTACCTTCCCTGGTGACAATCACATGACAACAGTACTTAAAGGCATAGAACAGTTATGTATATTGCATTGGATAACACGTACATTATTTAACTTCAGGGCACACAGGTGAAGGGGATGTAACTACAGTACAGGAATAACAAATGCAGCTCTGGATGTAACTATAGTACAGGAATAACAAATGCAGCTCTGGATGTAACTACAGTATAGGAATAACAAATGCAGCTCTGGATGTAACTACAGTACAGGAATAACAAATGCAGCTCTGGATGTAACTACAGTATAGGAATAACAAATGCAGCTCTGGATGTAACTACAGTATAGGAATAACAAATGCAGCTCTGGATGTAACTACAGTACAGGAATAACAAATGCAGCTCTGGATGTAACTACAGTACAGGAATAACAAATGCAGCTCTGGATGTAACTACAGTACAGGAATAACAAATGCAGCTCTGGATGTAACTACAGTACAGGAATAACAAATGCAGCTCTGGATGTAACTACAGTACAGGATTAACAAATGCAGCTCTGGATGTAACTACAGTACAGGATTAACAAATGCAGCTCTGGATGTAACTACAGTACAGGAATAACAAATGCAGCTCTGGATGTAACTACAGTACAGGATTAACAAATGCAGCTCTGGATGTAACTACAGTATAAGAATAACAAATGCAGCTCTGGATGTAACTACAGTATAGGAATAACAAATGCAGCTCTGGATGTAACTACAGTATAGGAATAACAAATGCAGCTCTGGATGTAACTACAGTATAGGAATAACAAATGCAGCTCTGGATGTAACTACAGTATAGGAATAACAAATGCAGCTCTGGATGTAACTACAGTATAGGAATAACAAATGCAGCTCTGGATGTAACTACAGTATATGAATAACAAATGCAGCTCTGGATGTAACTACAGTATAGGAATAACAAATGCAGCTCTGGATGTAACTACAGTATAGGAATAACAAATGCAGCTCTGGATGTAACTACAGTATAGGAATAACAAATGCAGCTCTGGATGTAACTACAGTATAGGAATAACAAATGTAGCTCTGGATGTAACTACAGTATAGGAATAACAAATGCAGCTCTGGGTGTAACTACAGTATAGGAATAACAAATGCAGCTCTGGATGTAACTACAGTATATGAATAACAAATGCAGCTCTGGATGTAACTACAGTATAGGAATAACAAATGCAGCTCTGGATGTAACTACAGTACAGGAATAACAAATGCAGCTCTGGATGTAACTACAGTACAGGAATAACAAATGCAGCTCTGGATGTAACTACAGTACAGGAATAACAAATGCAGCTCTGGATGTGGCCTGAAGAATTATGGATAAGAATAGTGAATGCAGCTCTGAATGTTAGCGGTGTGTAGAAATTAGGAACGCAGCTTTAAATGTGATTGGAGTATAAAAATTGTGCATGCAGCTCTGAAGGTGATTAAAGTATATGAATTATGAATGCAACTCTGAATGTTAGTAGTGCCTAGGAATTATGAATGCGGCTTTGAATGTGATTGGAGTATAAGGATTATGAATGCAGCTCTGACGATGACTGGAGTATAAGAATTGTGAATGCAGCTCTAAAAGTAATTGGAGTATAAGAATTAGGAAGGCAGCTCTGAGGGTGTAAAAATTCTGAATGCAACATTGGATGCATGTACAGTTGTCACGATTCGGCTTACAGGTTGTGGATCCACTGTGTCAGCGAGGGATTGGCGTGGACCGTGTCGGTGGACCGGTTCTAAGTGGCTACTGGTGTTCACCAGAGGCCGCCGCAAAGCGGGATGGTCTTGCTGCGGCAGTAGCAACCAGGTCGTATCCACTAGCAACGGCTCAACCTCTCTGACTGCTGAGAAGGCGCGGGACAGAAGGACTAGGCAGAGGCAAGGTCAGACGTAGCAGAAGGTCGGGGCAGGCGGCAAGGTTCGTAGTCAATGAGGATAGCAGGAGATCTGGAACACAGGCTTTGGACAACACTAACCGCTTTCACTGGCACAAGGCAACAAGATCCGGCAAGGGAGTGCAGGGGAAGTGATCAGATATAGCCAGGGAGCAGGTGGGAGCTAATCAAGCTAATTGGGCCAGGCACCAATCATTGGTGCACTGGCCCTTTAAGTCTCAGAGAGCTGGCGCGCGCGCGCCCTAGAGAACGGGGCCAGCACATGACAGCCGGGGACCGGGACGGGTAAGTGACTTGGGATGCGATTCGCGAGCAGGTGCGTCCCGCTGTGCGAATCGCATCCCCGCCGGCAATGTCAGTGCAGCGCTCCCGGTCAGCGGGTCTGACCGGGGCGCTGCAGGGAGAGAGACGCCGTGAGCGCTCCGGGGAGGAGCAGGGACCCGGAGCGCTCGGCGTAACAGTACCCCCCCCCCCCCTTAGGTCTCCCCCTTTCTTTGTCCGGCAACTGCTTCCCATGGGACGAGGACACCGGGAGTGAATGTAGGGTTTCCTCAAAGGCAGGCAGTACAGCAGGAGTGGGAATGGGGAGGGAGGGCAGAGGGTGAAGCTTGGCACTGGGCAGGGTGTCACCAGGACGGGGGCCATGAGGAGGCAAGGTACAGTCCAGATAAGCCTTGGGGGAACCAGGTGTAGGAGGAGGCACTGAGGCTTGCCTGACGGGACTGGGAGGGAGAGGCATTTCTTGTGGCAAGCAGAGTCCCAGTTCTTGATCTCCCCGGTGGTCCAGTCAAGGGTGGGAGAATGAAGCTGGAGCCATGGCAGACCGAGGAGGACCTCAGAGGTGCAGTTGGGAAGGACGAAAAATTCAATAATTTCGTGATGGGGTCCAATGTACATTAAGAGGGGTTTTGTGCGGTAACGCACGGTGCAATCCAATCTAACTCCGTTGACCGCGGAAATGTAGAGCGGCTTGACGAGACGGGTCACCGGGATGCAGAATTTATTCACCAAAGAATCCAAAATGAAATTCCCAGAGGCACCAGAGTCCAGGCAGGCCACGGCTGAGAGGGAGGAGTTGGCTGAAGGAGAAATCCGCACGGGCACCGTGAGACGTGGAGAAGCAGACTTAGAACCAAGAGACGCCACACCCACGTGAGCTGGGTGCGTGCATGCGTTTCCCAGACGTGGAGGACGGATAGGGCAATCCACCAAGAAATGCTCAGTACTGGCACAGTACAGACAAAGATTTTCTTCCCTACGGCGATTCCTCTCTTCCTGGGTCAGGCGAGACCGATCCACTTGCATGGCCTCCTCGGCGGGAGGCACAGGCGTAGATTGCAAAGGATACTGTGGGATAGGTGCCCAGAGATCTAAGTCTTTTTCCTGGCGGAGCTCCTGGTGTCTCTCAGAAAAACGCATGTCAATGCGGGTGGCCAAATGGATAAGTTCTTGCAGGTTGGCAGGAATCTCTCGTGCGGCCAGCACATCCTTGATGTTACTGGATAGGCCTTTTTTAAAGGTCGCACAGAGGGCCTCGTTATTCCAAGATAATTTGGAGGCGAGAGTACGAAATTGGATGGCGTACTCGCCCACTGAAGAATTACCCTGGACCAGGTTCAGCAGGGCAGTCTCGGCAGAAGAAGCTCGGGCTGGTTCCTCGAAGACACTACGGACTTCAGCGAAGAAGGACTGGACTGTGGCTGTGGCAGGATCATTGCGGTCCCAGAGCGGTGTGGCCCAAGACAAGGCCTTTCCTGAAAGAAGGCTCACTACGAACGCCACCTTAGACCGTTCTGTAGGAAACAAGTCCAACAACATCTCCATATGCAGGGAACACTGAGACAGAAATCCACGGCAGAGTCTAGAGTCCCCATCAAATTTGTCCGGCAGGGACAAGCGGAGGCTTGGGGCGGCCACTCGCTGCGGAGGAGGTGCAGGAGCTGGCGGAGGAGATGGTTGCTGCTGTAGCAGAGGCAGAAGTTGCTGTAACATGGCGGTCAACTGCGACAGCTGCTGTCCTTGTTGGGCAATTTGCTGAGATTGCTGGGCGACCACCATGGATAGGTCAGCGAGACTTGGAAGCGGCACCTCAGCGGGATCCATGGCCGGATCTACTGTCACGATTCGGCTTACAGGTTGTGGATCCACTGTGTCAGCGAGGGATTGGCGTGGACCGTGCTGGTGGACCGGTTCTAAGAGGCTACTGGTTCTCCAGAGCCCGCCGCAAAGCGGGATGGTCTTGCTGCGGCAGTAGCAACCAGGTCGTATCCACTAGCAACGGCTCAACCTCGCTGACTGCTGAGAAGGCGTGGGACAGAAGGACTAGGCAGAGGCAAGGTCAGACGTAGCAGAAGGTCGGGGCAGGCGGCAAGGTTCGTAGTCAATATGGATAGCAGGAGATCAGGTAACACAGGCTTTGGACAACACTAAACGCTTTCACTGGCACAAGGCAACAAGATCCGGCCAGGGAGTGCAGGGGAAGTGAGGTATTATAGCCAGGGAGCAGGTGGAAGCTAATCAAGCTAATTGGGCCAGGCACCAATCATTGGTGGCCCTTTAAGTCTCAGAGAGCTGGCGCGCGCGCGCCCTAGAGAACGGAGCCGCGCGCGCCAGCACATGACAGCCGGGGACCGGGAGGGGTAAGTGACTTGAGATGCGATTCGCGAGCGGGCGCGTCCTGCTGTGCGAATCGCATCCCCGCCGGCAATGTCAGTGCAGCGCTCCCGGTCAGCGGGTCTGACCGGGGCGCTGCAGGGAGAGAGACGCCGTGAGCGCTCCGGGGAGGAGCAGGGACCCGGAGCGCTCGGCGTAACAACAGTATAGTACTGTGAATGCAGCTCTGAATGTAACCGGTGTACAAAAAGTGTGAGCGCATTTCCAAATATGAGACCCCCCCCCCCCAGATCCTAAATTCTAATGCAAAATTTGAATTAGAGCCCCAGCTACCATGCACCATTTTTAGCCCTCATACCCCCTTCATTTTCCCTCTTATAGAGAACTGAAGTTTCTTAAAGGAGTAGTCCAGTGGTGACTCAGTGGTTTACAACTTATACCCTATCTTAAGGATAGGGGATAAGTTGCAGATCGCGGGGGGTCCGACCCCTGGGGCCCCCCGCGATCTCCTGTACGGAGCCCCGACAGCCCGCAGGAAGGGGGCGTGTCGACCTCCGCACGAAGCGGCGGCCGACACGCCCCCTCCATACAACTCTATGGCAGAGCCGAAGCGCTACCTTCGGCAATCTCCGGCTCTGCCATAGAGATGTATTGAGGGGGCGTGTCGGCCGCCGCCTCGTGCGGGGGTCGACACCCGCTATCTCGGCGGAGAGCCGGGGCCCTGTACAGAGAGATCGCGGGGGGCCCCAGCGGTCGGACCCCCCGCGATCTCAAACTTATCCCCTATCCTTAGGATAGGGGATACATTTTTCACCACTGGACTACCCCTTTAACACCAAGGATTTTCCTGCAATGCCTGTATGCCTGACATGACTTGGATCGGCCACTAGAGGCAGTCAAGTACTTCAGTGAGTGAGCTGAGTTTGCTGATTACCCTGCTATGTAGATCACTGTTCCCCAACCTGTAGCCCTCCAGCTATTGCAAAACTACAACCCCCAGCATGCTTTGACAGCCATAGAAACACTGAAATAACTTTGGACTGCATTTTATATATATAATGTTGATCAATGATAAACGGATTCTGCTGCATGGTATAATTTTTCTGGGAAAGATTATTGCCTTAAGGGTGCGTTCACACGCTAGTAACTAGCAGGGAAACCCGCTGTGAGTTACGCTACCATTCATTTGAATGGGTCCGCGGACAGTCCGCAAATCTGACACTATTGTGGACTGTCTCTGGACCCATTTAAATCAATGGTAGCGTAACACGCAGCAGGGAAACCCGCTGCTAGTAATAGCCTAAAGGGTGCCTCCAGCTGTTGCAAAACCACAACTTCCAGCATGCACAGACAGCCTTCGGCTGGAAACCTATGGTGTATAACTGTTTTCCAACCAGGGTGCCTCCAGCTGTTGCAAAACTACAACTCGGCACATGCCTGGACAGCCTTCGGCTTGAGACCTATGGTATATTACAGTGTTTCCCAATCAGGGTGCCTCCAGCTGTTACATAACTACAACTCCCAGCATGCACGGACAGCCTTCGGCTTGAGACCTATGGTATATTACAGTGTTTCCCAATCAGGGTGCCTCCAGCTGTTGCATAACTACAACTCCCAGCATGCACGGACAGCCTTCGGCTGGAAACCTATGGTATATAACAGTGTTTTCCAACCAGGATGCCTCCAGCTGTTGCAAAATAACTCCACTGATGCCTGCACAAACAATGGCTTGAGACCTATGGTATATAACAGTGTTTCCCAATCAGGGTGCCTCCAGCTGTTGCATAACTACAACTACCAGCATGCCCGGACAGCCTTCGGCTGGAAACCTATGGTATATAACTGTGTTTCCCAATCAGGATGCCTCCAGCTGTTGCAAAACCACAACTTCCAGCATGCACGGACAGCCTTCGGCTGGAAACCTATGGTATATAACTGTTTTCCAACCAGGGTGCCTCCAGCTGTTGCAAAACTACAACTCGCAACATGCCTGGACAGCCTTCGGCTTGAGACCTATGGTATATTACAGTGTTTCCCAATCAGGGTGCCTCCAGCTGTTACATAACTACAACTCCCAGCATGCCCGGACAGCTTTCGGCTGGAAACCTATGGTATATAACAGTGTTTCCCAACGAGGATGCCTCCAGCTGTTGCAAAATAACTCCCAACATGCCTGCACAAACAATGGCTTGAGACCTATGGTATATAACAGTGTTTCCCAATCAGGGTGCCTCCAGCTGCTGCAAAACTAAAACTCCCAGCATGCCCAGACAGCCTTCGGCTGGAAACCTATGGTATATAACAGTGTTTCCCAACCAGGATGCCTCCAGCTGTTGCAAAATAACTCCCAACATGCCCGCACAACCAACGGCTGGAAACCAATGGTATATAACAGTGTTTCCCAATCAGGGTCCCTCCAGCTGCTGCAAAACCATAACTCCCAGCATGCCCGGACAGCCTTCGGCTAGAAACCTATGGTATATAACAGGGTTTCCCAACCAGGATGCCTCCAGCTGTTGCAAAATAAATCCCAACATGCCTGCACAAACAATGGCTTGAGACCTATGGTATATAACAATGTTTTCCAACCAGGGTGCCTCCAGATGTTGCATAACTACAACTCCCAGCATGTCCGGACAGCCTTCAGGTGGAATCCTATGGTATATAACAGTGTTTCCCAACCGGGATGCCTCCAGCTGTTGCAAAATAACTCCCAACATGCCTGCACAACCAACGGCTGGAAACCAATGGTATATAACAGTGTTTCCCAATCAGGGTCCCTCCAGCTGCTGCAAAACTATAACTCCCAGCATGCCCGGACAGCCTTCGGCTGGAAACCTATGGTATATAACAGGGTTTCCCAACCAGGATGCCTCCAGCTGTTGCAAAATAACTCCCAACATGCCTGCACAAACAATGGCTTGAGACCTATGGTATATAACAGTGTTTTCCAATCAGGGTCCCTCCAGCTGCTGCAAAACTATAACTCCCAGCATGCCCGGACAATCAATGGCTTGAGACCTATGGTATATAACAGTGTTTCCCAATCAGGGTCCCTCCAGCTGCTGCAAAACTATAACTCCCAGCATGCCCGGACAGCCTTCGGCTGGAAACCTATGGTATATAACAGTGTTTCCCAATCAGGGTCCCTCCAGCTGCTGCAAAACTACAACTCCCAGCATACCCGGACAGCCTTCGGCTGGAAACCTATGGTATATATAGCAGTGTTTCCCAATCAGGGTCCCTCCAGCTGCTGCAAAACTACAACTCCCAGCATACCCGGACAGCCTTCGGCTGTCCGGGTATGCTGGGAGTTGTAGTTTTGCAGCAGCTGGAGTCACCCGTGTTGGGAAACACTGCCTTAAAGTGACGGAAACGCTATTTATATCTCCTCTCCCCAATTCCCCTCCGTCCGCCCCGGCACGGACCACGTTTGCTGGGAGAATGGATATCACAGCTGGTTTCCTCTGTATTGTTAGATCTTACATCATCTTTCCCATGGATTCTTCTAGAAGCCGCGGCCTCCGGGGGTTTGTACAATTACAGCTGGATTTTATGTCTCTTCTGGAGTAGGCAGAGGCCGCAGGTCCCGTCTTGTCTTATTCACACCCTGGGGCGATTCTTTTTTTAGTCTCAAGCAAACAGAGATATTAGGAATAGTGCAGGATGGAAAGGATATACAAAGTTTCAGAACTTTTCAATATATATCTTTATATCTCTGGAAAAATCCTTTACATTTTTGGGGGGTCATCGTGTCCCTTAAAGTGCCCCCTCCCCTACTTTAGGGTGCATTCATACCACGTTTTTGCAATACAATTCCCGTATACCTTTTCAATGTGAAAACCGTACGGAACCGTATTGAAAACCGTATGCACTGACTCTCCATTGAAAAGCGTATGCCAAACGATGCATCAGGTTGTGTCAGTTTTTTTTCCCGTACCCAAAACCGTAGTCTTCCACGGTCTTTGGTCTGGGTGAAAAACCGTATTAAACCGTATACGTTTTTTTTTTTTTAACATGGGAGTCAATGGGAACCGTACAGACCTGTATGTGCGTACGATTCCATACGGTTTTCACCATACGGTTTTTGACTTTGCACAGTATTTTTTCTTGGAATTTCAATCAAACAAGTGAAACTTTATTCGTAATGGAGGGAAAAGTTAAAAACGTATATGTTTTTTCCATAAAAAACGGATGCAACTGGACATCACTTTTCAAACCATATACGGTTTTTAACTGTATACAGGTTTAAAGGGGTATTCCAGGAAAAAACTTTTTTTTATATATATCAACAGGCTCCAGAAAGTTAAACAGATTTGTAAATTACTTCTATTAAAAAATCTTAATCCTTTCAGTACTTATGAGCTTCTGAAGTTAAGGTTGTTCTTTTCTGATGCTCGCTGATGCTCGCTCGCTGTTCTTTGCTCGCTGATGACACGTGTCTCGGGAACCGCCCAGTTTTGAAGCAAATCCCCATAGCAAACCTCTTCTAAACTGGGCGGTTCCCGAGACACATGTCATCAGAGATTACTTAGACAGAAAAGAACAACCTAAACTTCAGGAGCTCATAAGTACTGAAAGGATTAAGATTTTTTAATAGAAGTAATTTACAAATCTGTTTAACTTTCTGGAGCCAGTTGATATATACAAAAAAGTTTTTTCCTGGAATACCCCTTTAAATTTGTACACACGTTTTGATACAGTTTAGTCCGGTTTTGAGGAATCAGTTTTTCATCAAAAACCTGATACGGGAACTGTATTGCAAAAATGTGGTGTGAATGCAGCCTATAGAGCAGTATTGAAAACTACAACTCCCATCGTGCAATTGTTTTCTAGTGACACCTTTGGTCATCCGTTGCAAAACTACAACCCCCATCATGCAATTGGTTACAAGTACCCCCTCTAAGCATCCTGTAGAACAGTGTTTCCCGAACTGTGGTCTTCCAGGTGTTGCGAACTGACAACTCCCATCATGCAATTGGTTACAAGTGCCTCCTCCAGACATCCTGTAGAGCAGTGTTTCCCAAACTGTGGTTATACATGTTGCAAAACTAAAACACTCATCATGTAATAGTTTACTAGGGCCACCTCTGGGCGTCCTATGGAGCAGTGTTCCCCAACCTGTGGCTCTCTAGTTGTTTCAAACTACAACTCCCATCATGAAATTGTTTGCTAGCGCCACCTCTGGGCATCCTATAGAACAGTGTTTCCCAAACTGTGGTTATACAGTTGTTGCAAAATTACAACTCCTATCATGCAATTGTTTACTAGCGCCTCCTATGGGCATCCAATGGAGATGTGTTTCCCAACCTGTGGCTCACCAGCTTTTGCAACCTACAACTTCTATCATGTAGTTATTCACTAGCGCCACCTGTGGGCATCCCACAGACCAGTGTTCCGCAAAATGTGGTTCTACGGCTGCTGCAAAACTACAACTCCCATCGTGCAATTGTTTAATAGCGCCACCTCTGGGCATTCTATAGAACAGTGTTCCTCAGCTTGTTACAAACTACAACTCCCACCATGCAATTGGTTACTAGAGCCCCCTCTAGGCATCCTATAGAGCAGTGTTCCCTAATCTATGACTCTTCAACTGTTGCAAACTACAACTCCCATCATGCAATTGTTTACTAGCGCTCCCTTTAGGCGTCTTATAAAGCAGTGTTCCCCAAACTGTGGTTCTACAGCTGTTGCAAAACTCCAACTCCCATCATGCAATTGTTTACTAGCTCTCCCTTTAGGCGTCTTATAAAGCAGTATTCCCCAAACTGTGGTTCTACAGCTGTTGCAAAGCTACAACTCCCATAGTGCAATTGTTTACTAGAACATCCTATAGAGCAGTGTGCCACAAATTGTGAGTCTCCAGCTGTTGCAAAACTACAACTCCCACCATGCAATTGTTTACTAGCGCATCCCATAGAGCAGTGTGCCACAAATTGTGAGTCTCCAGCTGATGCAAAACTACAACTCCCAACATGCAGTTTTTCACTAGTGCCTCCTATAGAGATGGGTTTCATCTGTGTCACTCCAGCCGCTACACCTCTAGAAAAACTACAACTCCCAGCATGCCATGACACCCTGCAGCATGTAGTTCTGCATCAACTAGAGAGCCACAGGTTGGAGATACTTGGTATAGAACAGTGTTTCCCAGGCAGTGTGCCTCCAGCTGTTGCAAAACCAGGGCTGTGGAGTCGGTAGATAAATGTTCCAACTCCGACTTCGCAGTTTTCTGTGCTTCCAACTTTGACTCCGACTCCGACTCCTCTGTATTAATATGTGAATGTATTTTATACATTCCTTGAAGGAAAGAAAGGTAACATACAGGTCATTACCACAGGACTACTGGCTGGGAAGCCAACAGTCTACTGTATTGAACAGTTTGTGTGCTGATCTGCTGCTGAAGATAGGGCAGTGGGAGGATCCAGGAAGGGGCATTTATTATAAAACCTGATTTCCCTAGTAGAATCCCATAGTCAAGTTTAAAGGGGTACTCCGTCCCTAGACATCTTATCCCCTATCCAAAGGATAGGGGATAAGATGTCAGATCGCCAGGGTCCTGCTGCTGGGGACCCCCGGGATTGCCACTGCGGCACAGCGCTTTCATTACTACACAGAGCGAGTTCGCTCTGTGCGTAATGATGGGCTATACAGGGGATGGAGCAGCGTGACATCATGGCTCCGCCCCTCGTGACATCACGGCCCGCCCCCTTAATGCAAGTCTATGGCAGGGGGCAAGTCTATGACCCCACGCCCCTTCCCATAGACTTGAATTGAGGGGGCGGGCCGTGACATCATGAGGGGCGTAGCCGTGATGTAACGATTCTCCGGCCCCTGTATCGCCCGTCATTACTCGCTCGCTCTGTGCAGTAATGAGCGCGCGGTGCCGCAGCGGCGATCCTGGGGGTCCCCAGCAGCGGGACCCCGGCGATCTGACATCTTATCCCCTTTCCAAAGGATAGTTCGCTCTGTGTGTAATGACGGGCGATACAGGGGCCGGAGCATCACTACATCACAGCTCCGCCCCTCGTGATGTCTAGGGGTGGAGTACCCCTTTAAGCTAACAATCGAGTTTACAAGTTTTTATTGCCTTAGCTGAATGGCAGCAGTTTTTTCCAATGGTTTACAGCTTCAGTCTTGAACTATTGACCCTCCATTCCCTTCACTTATACAAGTGTCTCTAGTCCTGCAAAAAACATATTTCCTTAACCCCTTATCAGTGAGAGGCTAGGTTACCCATGGGTTCCCTGTAACAGCAGAACACAACACTATGGAAAGTATAAGTATTGCCGCTCCTAATTGTGCGTTGCGTGACATATAGTGAAGCACATGAAAAGCTTCTTCACAGTCACTTAACGTGTTCGTTTTGCGGTTACGTGAGGCACCGCATGCATTGGTCTTTATTCTTAAAGTAGAGAAGTCATTAATTATAAATTTTTGTGAATTGGGACATTTAACCCCTTAACGACGCAGGACGTATATTTACGTCCTGCACCGGCTCCCGCGATATGAAGCGGGATCGCGCCGCGATCCCGCATCATATCGCGTCGGTCCCGGCGCTCATCAACGGCCGGGACCCGCGGCTAATACCACACATCGCCGATCGCGGCAATGTGCGGTATTAACCCTTTATTAACCCTTTAGCTGACCGCCGCTTCTAAAGCGAAAGTGAAAGTGACCCGGCTGCTCAGTCGGGCTGTTCAGGACCGCCGCGGTGAAATCGCGGCGTCCCGAACAGCTGACCGGACACCGGGAGGGCCCTTACCTGCCTCCTCGGTGTCCGATCGACGAATGACTGCTCCGTGCCTGAGATCTAGGCAGGAGCAGTCAAGCGCCGATAACACTGATCACAGGCGTGTTAATACACGACTGTGATCTGTGTAAAAGATCAGTGTGTGCAGTGTTATAGGTCCCTATGGGATAACAATGATCAGTATAAGAGATCATTGTGTGCAGTGTTATAGGTCCCTATGGGATAATAATGATCAGTATAAAAGATCAGTGTGTGCAGTGTTATAGGTCCCTATGGGATAACAATGATCAGTATAAGAGATCATTGTGTGCAGTGTTATAGGTCCCTATGGGATAACAATGATCAGTATAAGAGATCAGTGTGTGCAGTGTTATAGGTCCCTATGGGATAACAATGATCAGTATAAGAGATCATTGTGTGCAGTGTTATAGGTCCCTATGGGATAACAATTATCAGTATAAGAGATCAGTGTGTGCAGTGTTATAGGTCCCTATGGAACCTATAACACTGCAAAAAAAAATGTTAAAAAAAAGTGTTAATAAAGGTAATTTAACCCCTTCCCTAATAAAAGTTTGAATCACCCCCCTTTTCCCATAAAAAAATAAAACAGTGTAAAAAAAAAATATATAAACATATGTGGTATCGCTGCGTGCGTAAATGTCCGAACTATAAAAATATATCATTAATTAAACCGTACGGTCAATGGCGTACGTGCAAAAAAATTCCAAAGTCCAAAAAAGCGTATTTTGGTCACTTTTTATACCATTAAAAAATGAATAAAAAGTGATCAAAAAGTCCGATCAAAACAAAAATCATACCAATAAAAACTTCAGATCACGGCGCAAAAAATGAGTCCTCATACCGCCTTGTACGTGGAAAAATAAAAAAGTTATAGGGGTCAGAAGATGACATTTTTAAACGTATAAATTTTCCTGCATGTAGTTATGATTTTTTCCAGAAGTGCGACAAAATCAAACCTATATAAGTAGGGGATCATTTTAACCGTATGAACCTACAGAATATGAAGGTGTAATTTTTACCGAAATATGCACTGCGTAGAAACGCAATTTTGTCGCACAATGATTTTTTTTCCCGTTTCGCCGTGCATTTTTGGGTAAAATGACTAATGTCACTGCAAAGTAGAATTGGCGACGCAAAAAATAAGCCATAATATGGATTTTTAGGTGGAACATTGAAAGGGTTATGATTTTTAAAAGGTAAGGAGGAAAAAACGAAAGTGCAAAAATGGAAAAACCCTGAGTCCTTAAGGGGTTAAACTTGCTTTTTTTTATTTTTTTTATTCCAATCTAAATTTAGTAGGAGTCGGAGTCGGTGCATTGTTTGCCGACTCCGACTCCAGGTACCCAAAATTTTGTCCGACTCCGACTCCTCGACTCCGACTCTGACTCCGACTCCACAGCCCTGTGCAAAACTACAACTCCCAGCATGCCCGGACAGCCAAAGGCTGTCCGGGCATGCTGGGAGTTGTAGTTTTGCAACAGCTGGAGGCACCCTGGTTTTCCAACACTGGTATAGAAGCATAGAGTCCATCAGGGACACTTAGGTGCTATATAACTAGACCTTTCAGGATCCTAGGTCAGCTGAGTCACAGTCCTATTGATGGTTCTTTTTCCTGTGCGCTTGAGATCCCACGATTTCTCAAGAATTTTGACTAAGCCGCCATCCCGCAGCATATGGAAAGTTTTCGGAAAAAGAAAACAGATGAACCAGTGACATCCCCATCCCTGGTGTAAGATATTTGGAATACCAGGCTGCACTCCAATGCCACAAGAATTTAAAGGGCCACTAACCCGGCAGTCTGAGACTTAGGGTACGTTCACACGTGCGGATTTTTTTTCGCGTGTTTTGAAAGTGGGCGGGCTCTTCTCGCCTGTCTGCAGCCGATTTTCCGCGGCTGAATGTACACTGTGGAAAATCCGCCGCAAGCCCCATTGAAGTCAGTAGGGACTGTGGCAGATTTTCCGCAGCGTAAATTCCGCCGCGGAAAATCTGCTGCGGACAGCCGAGAAGAGCCCGCCCACTTTCAAAACCCGCTAAAAAAATAAATAGTGGCTGATAACAGGGAGCAATGAGTATTGAACACGTCAACATGTTTTTTATTGGCATGAAATTCTCACCAATGTTGGTAACAACCAAGGTAATCTATACATACAAAGAAACCGAAACAAATAAGATCAGACATTAAAGGGGTACTCCGGTGGGAAACTTTTTATTTTTTATTTTTTTATGAACTGGTGCCAGAAAGTTAAACAGATTTGTAAATGACTTCTATTACAAAATCTTTACCCTTCCAGTACTTATTAGCAGCTGTATGCTACAGAGGAAATTTTGTTCTTTTTCAATTTCTTTTTTTGTCTTGTCCACAGTGCTCTCTGCTGACACCTGATGCCCGTATCAGGAACTGTCCAGAGCAGGAGAAAATCCTCATTGCAAACCTATGCTGCTCTGGACAGTTCCTGATACGGACAGAGGTGACAGCAGAGAGCACTGTGGACAAGACAAAAAAAAGAAATTGAAAAAGAAAATAATTTCCTCTGTAGCATACAGCTGCTAAAAAGTACAGGAAGGGTAAAGATTTTTTTTAATAGAAGTCATTTACAAATCTGTTTAACTTTCTGGCACCAGTTGACTTATAAAGACCTAAAACAAAAAGGTTTTCTACCCGAGTTCTGTGTAATAATGTGACCTGACACAGGGAAAAGGTATTGAACACATGAAGAAAGGGAGGTGCAAAAAAGCCTGGAAAGCCAAGACAACAGCTGAAATCTATCAGTAATTAAAAAGCAATGCCTGCCGGTGTTAAAATGCACACAAAAGGTATCGGTGGGTGCAATTTGCTTTAAAAAATTTTTTTTATAAGGAGTAGAAATAGAATTGGCGTCATGGCAAGTGAAGAAGAAATGCCTTTTATTTTATTTTTTTAATTTTTTTACCAATGTCGCTCACCGCCCACCTGCACTGCCAGCAGGATTTGGGACAGCTGTATAACCAAGACAAAATGTTTTTTTTTTTAGGACAGAGATGTCCCGGTCATTCTGCCGCGAGCTCACGGTCACTTAAAATCACTGGAGGCTGCAGGGAGCCACTGCTTCTCTGGTCAGGGGACCTACTGCTATGGCCCATAGGCTGGCAGGCAGTGTGTCTGTGGGGCACACAGAGGGGCCTACAACCATATATGGGGGCAGTATAGGGGCCTACAACTATATATGGGGGCAGTATAGGGACCTACAACTATATATGGGGGCAGTATAGGGGCCTACAACTATATATGGGGACAGTATAGGGGCCTACAACTATATATGGGGGCAGTATAGGGGCCTACAACTATATATGGGGACAGTATGGGGGCCTACAACTATATATGGGGGCAGTATAGGGGCCTACAACTATATATGGGGGCAGTATAGGGGCCTACAACTATATATGGGGGCAGTATAAGGGCCTACAACTAAATATGGGGGCAGTATAGGGGCCTACAACTATATATGGGGGCAGTATAGGGGCCTACAACTATATATGGGGACAGTATGGGGGCCTACAACTATATATGGGGGCAGTATAGGGGCCTACAACTATATATGGGGGCAGTATAGGGGCCTACAACTATATATGGGGGCAGTATAAGGGCCTACAACTAAATATGGGGGCAGTATAGGGGCCTACAACTATATATGGGGGCAGTATAGGGGCCTACAACTATATATGGGGACAGTATGGAGGCCTACAACTATCTATAGGGACAGTATAGGGGCCTACAACTATATATGGGGGCAGTATAGGGGCCTACAACTATATATGGGGGCAGTATAGGGGCCTACAACTATATATGGGGGCAGTATAGGGGCCTACAACTATATATGGGGGCAGTATAGGGGCCTACAACTATATATGGGGACAGTATAGGGGCCTACAACTATATATGGGGGCAGTATAGGGGCCTACAACTATATATGGGGACAGTATGGGGGCCTACAACTATATATGGGGGCAGTATAGGGGCCTACAACTATATATGGGGGCAGTATAGGGGCCTACAACTATATATGGGGGCAGTATAAGGGCCTACAACTAAATATGGGGGCAGTATAGGGGCCTACAACTATATATGGGGGCAGTATAGGGGCCTACAACTATATATGGGGACAGTATGGGGGCCTACAACTATATATGGGGGCAGTATAGGGGCCTACAACTATATATGGGGGCAGTATAGGGGCCTACAACTATATATGGGGGCAGTATAAGGGCCTACAACTAAATATGGGGGCAGTATAGGGGCCTACAACTATATATGGGGGCAGTATAGGGGCCTACAACTATATATGGGGACAGTATGGAGGCCTACAACTATCTATAGGGACAGTATAGGGGCCTACAACTATATATGGGGGCAGTATAGGGGCCTACAACTATATATGGGGGCAGTATAGGGGCCTACAACTATATATGGGGGCAGTATAGGGGCCTACAACTATATATGGGGGCAGTATGGAGGCCTACAACTATCTATAGGGACAGTATAGTTACATTACAGTATAGGGGCCTACAACTATATATGGGGGCAGTATAGGGGCCTACAACTATATATGGGGGCAGTATGGAGGCATACAACTATCTATAGGGACAGTATAGTTACATTACAGTATAGGGGCCTACAACTATATATGGGGCAGTATAGGGGCCTACAACTATATATGGAGGAAGTATAGAGGCCTACAACTATATATGGGGGCAGTATAGGGGCCTACAACTATATATGGGGGCAGTATGGAGGCCTACAACTATCTATAGGGACAGTATAGGGGCCTACAACTATATATGGGGGCAGTATAGGGGCCTACAACTATATATGGGGACAGTATGGAGGCCTACAAGTATATATGGGGCAGTATAAGGGCCTACAACTATATATGGGGGAAGTATAGGGGCCTACAACTATATATGGGGGCAGTATGACGACCTACAACTATATATGGGGGCAGCATGGGGGCCTACAACTATATATGGGGGCAGTATGGGGGCCTACAACTATATATGGGGGCAGTATATTGGCCTACAAGTATATATGGGGGCAGTATATTGGCCTACAACTATATATGGGGGCAGTATAAGGTCCTACAACTATATATGGGGCAGTATAGGGGCCTACAAATATACATGAGGATATTATAGGAGCCTACAACTATATATGAGGGCAGTATAGGGGCCTACAACTATATATGGGGCAGTATAGGAGTCTACAGATATACATGAGGACAGTATAGGGAACTACAACTATATATGGGGCAGTATAGGGGCCTACAACTATATGGGGGCAGTATGGAGGCCTACAACTATATATGGGGCAGTATAGGGGCCTACAACTATATGGGGGCAGTATGGAGGCCTACAACTATATATGGGGTAGTATAGAGGCCTACAACTATATATTGGCACATTATGGGGGCCTACAACTATATGAGGCGGTCTACAGCTATTTATGGGTGCACAGAGGGTCTACAACTATATATGGGTGCACAGAGGGTCTACAGCTATATATGGGTCTTACAACTATAAATGGTGGCACAGGGGGTCAACAGAAGACGTCTCCTGTCAGTCACTCAGAGAAGACTTCTCCTGTCGGTCACTAAGAGAGGACGTCTCCTGTCAGTCACTTGTAGAAGAAGTCTCCTGTCAGTCACTTAGAGAAGACGTCTCCTGTCGGTCACTTAGAGAAGACGTCTCCTGCCAGTCACTTAGAGAAGACGTCTCCTGTCGGTCACTCAGAGAAGACCTCACCTGTCGGTCCCTTTGAGAAGACGTCTCCTGTCGGTCACTTAGAGAAGACGTCTCCTGTCGGTCACTTAGAGGAGACGTCTCCTGTCGGTCACTTAGAGGAGACGTCTCCTGTCGGTCACTTAGAGAAGACGTCTCCTGTCGGTCACTTAGAGAAGACGTCTCCTGTCGATCACTTAGAGAAGACGTCTCCTGTCGGTCACTTAGAGAAGACCTCACCTGTCGGTCACTTAGAGAAGATGTCTCCTGTCGGTCACTAAGAGAGGACGTCTCCTGTCGGTCACTAAGAGAGGACGTCTCCTGTCGGTCACTAAGAGAGGACGTCTCCTGTCGGTCACTAAGAGAGGACGTCTCCTGTCGGTCACTAAGAGAGGACGTCTCCTGTCGGTCACTAAGAGAAGACGTCTCCTGTCAGTCACTTAGAGAAGACGTCACCTGTCTGTCACTTAGAGAAGACGTCACCTGTCGGTCACTTAGAGAAGACGTCTCCTGTTGGTCACTTAGAGAAGACCTCTCCTGTCGGTCACTAAGAGAGGACCTCACCTGTCGGTCACTAAGAAAAGATGTCTCTTGTTGGTCACTAAGAGAAGATGTCTCCTGTCGGTCACTAAGAGAAGACGTCTCCTGTCGGTCACTTAGAGAAGACTTCTCCTGTCGGTCACTTAGAGAAGACGTCTCCTGTCGGTCACTTAGAGAAGACGTCTCCTGTCAGTCACTTAGAGAAGACGTCACCTGTCGGTCACTTAGAGAAGACGTCTCCTGTCAGTTACTATATGTAACTGTAATCACTAAGGGTGCATAGTCACACTACGTAATTCCTAAGGAACTCCACGAGCAAAATTACGCACAGTGAACTTTAACATCAGTGTGAATGGGTCTTCCCGCGAGACCCATTCACACTGAGCAATTTTAGCGGCCGACAATTCCACAACTGAAATTGATCAGCGCAAAGAAGGATCATGTTCCTTTTTTGCACGGAAGTCCGCGAGCTCTGCATAGCTGTCAATGGTGATGACGCAGGGCTGCGCGGTCCTACCGCCGAAAGGCGACTGACAGACTGAATCTCCATTCACTGAATTCCACAAGTGGAGATTCCGCTTTGATTGCCCGGTGTGAACGCACCCTCATATTGTCTGCAGAGATCTGTGGGGGAGATTTATCAAATCCCGTACCGAAGAAAAGTGGTGCAGTTGCCCATAGCAACCAATCAGATCACTTCTGTCATTTTTCAAAGCTTTCCCAAAAATTAAAGAAGCGATGTGACTTTTTCCTGCAAAGGTTTTCATAAACCTCCCCGGTATGTGGGAAAATTGTCATTTTTTTAGGCCGCTTTCACAGTAACCAGAATATGGCATATTAGATACATTGCAGCACAGTGTTTTACTGCACTATAATCTGATTAGATAATAAAATCGCTGGCGCTGAATATTCTCTCACAGATAAATGGTTAAAGTTCCTTAAAGGGCCAGGCCTCTCCTGGTGTCCCCTGGGCCCCTGAGGCTATAAGCTAACAGCGTGTATAAGCACATGTACACACAGGGATCCTATTGGCTGGAGGTCTCTCTGCTCTTCCATGTGAACACAGACGTATAGCAGGGGCAGGGAGCCTGCATACATCATGGTCTGGGGGAGATATAGATGTGTACAGATAGATAAATCCTGATCCTGGCTGTATACATCACCAACTACACAGCTCCCCATAACAGTGCCAGCTATAGAGCTCCCCATAATAGTGTCAGCTATAGAGCTCCCCATAACAGTGCCAGCTGTAGAGCTCCCCATAACAGTGCCAGCTATAGAGCTCCCCATAACAGTGCCAGCTATAGAGCTCCCCATAATAGTGTCAGCTATAGAGCTCCCCATAACAGTGCCAGCTATAGAGCTCCCCATAATAGTGTCAGCTATAGAGCTCCCCATAACAGTGCCGGCTATAGAGCTCCCCATAACAGTGCCGGCTATAGAGCTCCCCATAACAGTGCCAGCTATAGAGCTCCCCATAATAGTGTCAGCTATAGAGCTCCCCATAACAGTGCCAGCTATAGAGCTCCCCATAACAGTGCCGGCTATAGAGCTCCCCATAACAGTGCCGGCTATAGAGCTCCCCATAACAGTGCCGGCTATAGAGCTCCCCATAACAGTGCCGGCTATAGAGCTCCCCATAACAGTGCCAGCTATAGAGCTCCCCATAACAGTGTCGGCTATAGAGCTCCTCATAACAGTGCCAGCTATAGAGCTCCCCATAACAGTGTCGGCTATAGAGCTCCTCATAACAGTGCCTGCTACAGAGCTCCCCATAAGTGTTGGCTATAGAGCTCCTCATAACAGTGCCAGCTATAGAGCCCCCCATAACAGTGTCAGCTATAGAGCTCCCCATAAAAGTGCCAGCTATAGAGCTCCCCATAACAGTGCTGGCTATGGAGCTCCCCATAACAGTGCCGGCTATAGAGCTCCCCATAACAGTGCCAGCTATAGAGCTCCCCATAACAGTGCCAGCTATAGAGCTCCCCATAACAGTGCCAGCTATAGAGCTCCCCATAACAGTGCCAGCTATAGAGCTCCCCATAATAGTGTCAGCTATAGAGCTCCCCATAACAGTGCCAGCTATAGAGCTCCCCATAATAGTGTCAGCTATAGAGCTCCCCATAACAGTGCCGGCTATAGAGCTCCCCATAACAGTGCTGGCTATAGAGCTCCCCATAACAGTGCCAGCTATAGAGCTCCCCATATTAGTGTCAGCTATAGAGCTCCCCATAACAGTGCCAGCTATAGAGCTCCCCATAACAGTGTCGGCTATAGAGCTCCCCATAACAGTGCCGGCTATAGAGCTCCCCATAACAGTGCCGGCTATAGAGCTCCCCATAACAGTGCCGGCTATAGAGCTCCCCATAACAGTGCCAGCTATAGAGCTCCCCATAACAGTGTCGGCTATAGAGCTCCTCATAACAGTGCCAGCTATAGAGCTCCCCATAACAGTGTCGGCTATAGAGCTCCTCATAACAGTGCCTGCTACAGAGCTCCCCATAAGTGTTGGCTATAGAGCTCCCCATAACAGTGTTGGCTATTGAGCTCCCCATAACAGTGTTGGCTATAGAGCTCCCCATAACAGTGTCGGCTATAGAGCTCCCCATAACAGTGTTGGCTATTGCTCCCCATAACAGTGTTGGCTATAGAGCTCCCCATAACAGTGTTGACTATAGAGCTCCCCATAACAGTTTCGGGTATAGAGCTCCCCATAACAGTGTTGGCTATAGAGCTCCCCATAACAGTGTCGGGTATAGAGCTCCCCATAACAGTGTTGGCTATAGAGCTCCCCATGACAGTGTCGGGTATAGAGCTCCCCATAACAGTGTTGGCTATAGAGCTCCTCATGACAGTGTCGGGTATAGAGCTCCCCATAACAGTGTCAGCTATAGAGCTCCCCATAACAGTGAACAGTGCCAGCTATAGAGCTCCTCATAACAGTGCCAGCTATAGAGCCCCCCATAACAGTGTCAGCTATAGAGCTCCCCATAAAAGTGCCAGCTATAGAGCTCCCCATAACAGTGCTGGCTATGGAGCTCCCCATAACAGTGCCGGCTATAGAGCTCCCCATAACAGTGCCAGCTATAGAGCTCCCCATAACAGTGCCAGCTATAGAGCTCCCCATAACAGTGCCAGCTATAGAGCTCCCCATAAAAGTGCCAGCTATAGAGCTCCCCATAACAGTGCCAGCTATAGAGCTTCCCATAACAGTGCCGGCTATAGATCTCCCCATAACAGTGCCAGCTATAGAGCTCCCCATAACAGTGCCAGCTATAGAGCTCCCCATAACAGTGCCTTCTATAGAGCTCCCCATAACAGTGCCAGCTATAGAGCTCCCCATAACAGTGCCAGCTATAGAGCTCCCCATAACAGTGCCAGCTATAGATCTCCCCGTAAAAGTGCCAGCTATAGAGCTCCCCGTAACAGTGCCAGCTATAGAGCTCCCCATAACAGTGCCAGCTATAGAGCTTCCCATAACTGTGTAGGCTATAGAGCTCCTCATAACAGTGCCAGCTATAGAGCTCCCCATAACAGTGTCGGCTATAGAGCTCCCCATAACAGTGTCGGCTATAGAGCTCCTCATAACAGTGCCAGCTATAGAGCTCCCCATAACAGTGCCAGCTACAGAGCTCCCCATAACAGTGCCAGCTATAGAGCTCCCCATAACAGTGTCGGCTATAGAGCTCCTCATAACAGTGCCAGCTATAGAGCTCCCCATAACAGTGTCGGCTATAGAGCTCCTCATAACAGTGCCTGCTACAGAGCTCCCCATAAGTGTTGGCTATAGAGCTCGCCATAACAGTGCCTGCTATAGAGCTCCCCATAACAGTGCCTGCTATAGAGCTCCCCATAACAGTGTCGGCTATAGAGCTCCCCATAACAGTGCCAGCTATAGAGCTCCCCATAACAGTGTCGGCTATAGAGCTCCCCATAACAGTGCCAGCTATAGAGCTCCCATAACAGTGCCAGCTATAGAGCTCCCCATAACAGTGCCTGCTACAAAGCTCCCCATAAGTGTTGGCTATAGAGCTCCCCATAACAGTGTTCGCTATAGAGCTCCCCATAACAGTGTTGGCTATAGAGCTCCCCATAACAGTGTTGGCTATAGAGCTCCCCATAACAGTGTTGGCTATAGAGCTCCCCATAACAGTGTTGGCTATAGAGCTCCCCATAACAGTGTTGACTATAGAGCTCCCCATAACAGTGTTGACTATAGAGCTCCCCATAACAGTGTCGGGTATAGAGCTCCCCATAACAGTGTTGACTATAGAGCTCCCCATAACAGTGTCGGGTATAGAGCTCCCCATAACAGTGTCGGGTATAGAGCTCCCCATAACAGTGTTGACTATAGAGCTCCCCATAACAGTGTCGGGTATAGAGCTCCCCATAACAGTGTTGGCTATAGAGCTCCCCATAACAGTGTTGGCTATAGAGCTCCCCATAACAGTGTTGGCTATAGAGCTCCCCATAACAGTGTCGGGTATAGAGCTCCCCATAACAGTGTTGGCTATAGAGCTCCCCATAACAGTGTCGGGTATAGAGCTCCCCATAACAGTGTTGGCTATAGAGCTCCCCATAACAGTGTTGGCTATAGAGCTCCCCATAACAGTGTTGGCTATAGAGCTCCCCATAACAGTGTTGGCTATAGAGCTCCCCATAACAGTGTTGGCTATAGAGCTCCCCATAACAGTGTCGGGTATAGAGCTCCCCATAACAGTGTTGAGTATAGAGCTCCCCATAACAGTGTCGGGTATAGAGCTCCCCATAACAGTGTCGGGTATAGAGCTCCCCATAACAGTGTTGACTATAGAGCTCCCCATAACAGTGTCGGGTATAGAGCTCCCCATAACAGTGTTGGCTATAGAGCTCCCCATAACAGTGTTGGCTATAGAGCTCCCCATAACAGTGTTGGCTATAGAGCTCCCCATAACAGTGTTGGCTATAGAGCTCCCCATAACAGTGTTGGCTATAGAGCTCCCCATAACAGTGTCGGGTATAGAGCTCCCCATAACAGTGTTGACTATAGAGCTCCCCATAACAGTGTCGGGTATAGAGCTCCCCATAACAGTGTTGGCTATAGAGCTCCCCATAACAGTGTTGGCGATAGAGCTCCCCATAACAGTGTTGGCTATAGAGCTCCCCATAACATTGTTGGCTATAGAGCTCCCCATAACAGTGTTGGCTATAGAGCTCCCCATAACAGTGTTGACTATAGAGCTCCCCATAACAGTGTCGGGTATAGAGCTCCCCATAACAGTGTTGGCTATAGAGCTCCCCATAACAGTGTCGGGTATAGAGCTCCCCATGACAGTGTCGGGTATAGAGCTCCCCATAACAGTGTTGGCTATAGAGCTCCCCATGACAGTGCTGGATACAGAGAATCGCAGAGAAGCCTACAGTCTCCTGGACCTGAGGAATGTGAAGAAGGAGGAAGACGTATCAATGGCCCTGAATGGCCCCCGGGCTGATGAGTGTGTTATGTAAACTCACATGTAGACGCACATGGGTGCACTAACCCCCCCACCCCTCAGCCTGACTGAGGGTCTACACAGCGCAGAGATCTGATTGGACAACAAAACCTTCTCCATTCATCCTATAGGATTGTGTTTCAGGCCAAGGAAAATGTGCAAGCGTCAACTGTTACCACTGCTTCCTCTGTTATCAAGAAACACTCGAGACGTCCTGAAGATAATCGTCTCAAATATATATATATATATATATATATATATATATATATACACAGGCACTGTGATCTGTAGTGTTTATCTGTGCCACTTTAGCCTTATTTTGAATTTTGATAGCTTTTTCTTTACTTTTATGTGGTATGGGGTATGAGATGCAGGGCAGATGGAATTACCCTAGGGGCAGATGGCATTAACCCCTTGTATTCGTGATGCCAGGGCGTGGTTTATCCTCGATACCACCCGAAGATATACCGCTGGATCCTGGGCTAGGCACGGGGGCAATAATGACTCCAACGCCAAGTTACGGACAACGGCAGCTTTACTGAGTGACAGATGGTAAAGTCTGAATAGTGTAGCCAGGCCTACGGAGGTGACCAGTGAGAATTCAGAGACCTTAAGGGCTTGCTGGGACTTGCAGTGGTTTTGGACAATTTAGTGCAGGCCACGTTGACATTGACAATAGATGACAGTGACTTGACTGGTGACAGACTAAGCTGTGACTTTATCTTACTTGTAGACTTGAGGCTTCTATGACTCCAGACACATTCTAAGGGTACGTTCACACGAGCGGACACACAGCGTATTTTACGCTGCAGATCCGCTAGTGAAGGACCTCTGTATGGTGCCTTTACATGTGCCTGCTCAGAGTGGCAATATGCCGCTACGAGCAGACACACTGAAGCAATGTGCGAGTTGCTGCGCATGCGCGGTGTACTAGCACACATTGCGGCCACTCCCCCTGCTCCATGAGCTAGGCAGAGAGCAGCTGTGATGTGCGAGTATACTGCTCATGCGTGCTGTGACTCGCACATACCAGTGTGTCTGCTCGTAGCGGCGTATTGCCACTCCGAGCAGGCACATGTAAAGCCTCCATGCAGAGGTCCTTCTGCCAACACAAAATGCTCTAATAGTGCCCCGCCCGAGACTAGAGTCTGGATCCGCCCCTGTCCTGACCACAGGGCAAAACTGCAGAAATAAGGGAGCTGAGAAGTGATACAATTGTATCCAGTCCAAACAATGCTCTGTGAGCTAAACAGCCTGGACTCCAGACTTATACATTGTACATAGCTAGTCCTGCTCTCAGCTGAGAAGTGATACAATTGTATCCAGTCCAAACAATGCTCTGTGAGCTAAACATCCTGGACTCCAGACTGATACATTGTACATAGCTAATCCTGCTCTCAGCTGAGAAGTGATACAATTGTATCCAGTCTAGACAATGCTCTGTGAGCTAAACATCCTGGACTCCAGACTGATACATTGTACATAGCTAGTCCTGCTCTCAGCTGAGAAGTGATACAATTGTATCTAGTCTAGACAATGCTCTGTGAGCTAAACAGTCTGGACTCCAGACTGATACATTGTACATAGCTAGTACTGCTCTCAGCTGAGAAGTGATACAATTGTATCCAGTCTAGACAATGCTCTGTAAGCTGAACATAGCAGCACACATCTCTCTCCTGTCCTAATAGTTTGTTACTATGTATCAGTGCTAGTAAAATGTATCAGTCTGAAGTTCAGGAGACCTGATACAATTGTAACAATCCCTCAGCTGTGAGAAATATTGAGGCTGTGCAGATTTTCAGCCTTTTGGGTCCTTTTCTCATTCAATGACAGGAAGCAGAGATCTTGAGTATTGTGGAGAATTCATTATACATTATTATGTTTAAGCTTTTCTGTACAGAGAAAATATTTTCTGACAAAGAAATGGTTAAAGTTCCTTAAAGGGCCAGGCCTCTCCTGGTGTCCCCTGGGCCCCTGAGGCCATAAGCTAACAGCGTGTATAAGCACATGTACACACAGGGATCCTATTGGCTGGAGGTCTCTCTGCTCCTCCATGTGAACACAGACGTATTGCAGGGGCAGGGAGCCGGCATACATCATGGTCTGGGGGTCCAGAGGGCCCAGGACCCCGAGATACAGATGTCGACTATAGAGCTCCCCCTAACAGTGCCAGCTATAGAGCTCCCTATAACAGTGTCAGCTATAGAGTTCCCCATAACAGTGTCAGCTATAGAGCTCCCCATAACAGTGCCAGCTATAGAGCTCCCCATAACAGTGTCAGCTATAGAGCTCCCCATAACAGTGTCAGCTATAGAGCTCCCCATAACAGTGCCGGCTATAGAGCTCCCCATAACAGTGTCAGCTATAGAGCTCCCCCTAACAGTGCCAGCTATAGAGCTCCCTATAACAGTGCCAGCTATAGAGCTCCCCATAACAGTGTCAGCTATAGAGCTCCCCATAACAGTGCCGGCTATAGAGCTCCCCATAACAGTGCCGGCTATAGAGCTCCCCATAACAGTGCCAGCTATAGAGTTCCCCATAACAGTGTCAGCTATAGAGCTCCCCATAACAGTGCCAGCTATAGAGCTCCCCATAAGAGTGCCGGCTATAGAGTTCCCCATAACAGTGCCAGCTATAGAGCTCCCCATAACAGTGTCGGCTATAGAGCTCCCCATAACAGTGTCGGCTATAGAGCTCCCCATGACAGTATCAGCTATAGAGCTCCCCATAACAGTGCCAGCTATTGAGCTCCCCATAACAGTGCCGGCTATAGAGCCACCATACAGTATCAGCTATAGAGCTCCCCATAACAGTGCCAGCTATTGAGCTCCCCATAACAGTGCCAGCTATAGCGCTCCCCATAACAGTGCCAGCTATAGAGCTCCTCATAACAGTGCCAGCTATTGAGCTCCCCATAACAGTGCCATCTATTGAGCTCCCCATAACAGTGCCGGCTATAGAGCTCCCCATAACAGTGCCAGCTATAGAGCTCCCCATAACAGTGCCAGCTATAGAGCTCCCCATAACAGTGCCAGCTATAGAGCTCCCCATAACAGTGCCAGCTATAGAGCTCCCCATAACAGTGCCAGCTATAGAGCTCCCCATAACAGTGTCAGCTATAGAGCTCCTCATAACAGTGCCAGCTATAGAGCCACCATACAGTATCAGCTAATGTACTAGTTACAAATCCCATATAGTACCAGCAGTAAACCATAAATAGTCAGTGGGAAAAGCCTTAATACTGTCAGTCACAGGACCCCATATAACTACATAGCCCTTAATAGTATCAGCCAAAGAACCCACAGACAGTGCCAGAAACACGGTCTAGATAGAGTGTCAGCCTCCCGGCCATATTGTGGCGCGCAGTAATGTGTATAGGCCCAGCAGCCATATAATGATTCAAGGCTGAAAGATCAAGCTGCGCCAAATGTATGGTAAAGTGTGCGCCATTCTTACTGACTACAGATATATACAGGATGGATACAGAAGCCTCAGGGGACCCCTCAGTGCAGCCGACCCCCGCCACCTCTGCTACAACGTGAATCGCTGCTATTCATGGCCCTTCCCTGCACAGAACGGCTTCTTGTTCTAGACTTCTCAGAGAACATTCCAGAAGGAGAGAAGCCAAGGCTATGTTCACACGGCAGAATGTCCACATGGAAAATCTCGAAAAAAGTGCCATCTCCATAGACGGCAATGCATACCATAGAAAGAATTGACATGTCATAGAATCGGAGTCCACTATGGCCGTATTATAAGGGTTGTGTTCTGTGGTCAACTCAGCTCTACTACATCATACAATCTCTACCCCGCTGCAACTAAACATTTTCGCTTATGTTGCAGCTTCAGCTTTTCATCTTAGAAAACTTTATATAGTCCCTGGTTTGTTACACATGACAAACTCAGCTCTGCATCATCTTACATGCCCCCTATCCTGCCTCTGACACACTCGGCTCTGCTGCATAGTGCAACCTTATCTTTCCTACAGCCTACCTACAGGCTTAGATCTAGCCCATCTGTCAAACTCAGCTCTGCTACATTTAACAGTCTAAGCTCTTCTACGTCTGGTAAACTCAGCTCTGCTACATTTAAAGGAGTACTCCAGTGAAAAACTTTTTTTTTTTTTTAAATCAACCGGTGCCAGAAAGTTAAACAGATTTGTAAATTATTGATTTGCAAATCTTAATCCTTCCTGTACTTATTAGCTGCTGAATACTACAGCGGAAATTCTTTTCTTTTTGAAACACAGAGCTCTCTGATGACATTACGAGCACAGTGCTCTCTGCTGACACCTCTGTCCATTTTAGGAACTGTCCAGAGCAGCATATGTTTGCTATGGGGATTTCCTTTTACTCTGGACAGTTCCTAAAATGGACAGAGGTGTCAGCAGAGAGCACTGTGCTCATGATGTCAGCAGAGAGCTCTGGGTTTCAAACGGAAAAGAATTTCCACTGAAGTATTCAGCAGCTAATAAGTACAGGAAGGATTAAGATTTTTTTTAATAGAAGTAATTTACAAATCTGTTTAACTTTCTGGCACCAGTTGATTTAAAAAAAAAAAAAGGTTTTCGCCGGAGTACCCCTTTAACAGTCTAAGCTCTTCTACGCGTCTGGTAAACTCAGCTCTGCTACATAATATGGTCTTTGATCTGCTGTACATAGAAATCTCTGCTACATGTCTCAGCCTATATAGTAGTGGTCTCCAAACTGTGAACCTCCAGCTGTTGCAAAACTACAGCTCACAGCATGCCTGGACAGCCAACGGCTGTCCAGGCATGCTGGGAGTTGTAGTTTTGCAACAGCCTGAGGTCCACAGTTTGGAGACCACTACTATACCCTTTACCCTTTAGCTACATCTAACAAACTGAGTATCACTACATGGGACAGACTTAGCTCTGCTGTATCCGGTAGACTCAATTTTTCTCCATCCTACATGAATTTGTCAAACTCAGCTCTGCTACATCATACAATGTCTACCCTGCTGCATTTGATTTTTTTTTTTTTTTTTGCTTACGTTAAAGTTTTATCTGTTCATCTGACAAACCTATCACTGCTACATCATATAGTCTCTCAGCTTTGCTACATCTGACAAACTCAGCTCAACCTATACTGCCTCTGACACACTCGGCTCTGCTGCATTTGGCATCTTTATCTTTCCTACAGCTTAAAGGGGTATTCCAGGAAAAAAAACTTATATATTTTTTTTTATATCAACTGGCTCCAGAAAGTTAAACAGATTTGTAAATTACTTCTTTTAAAAAAAAAAAAAATCTTAATCCTTTCAATAATTATCAGCTGCTGAAGTTGAGTTGTTGTTTTCTGTCTGGCAACAGTGCTCTCTGCTGACATCTCTGCTTGTCTCAGGAACTGCACAGAGTAGAAGAGGTTTGCTATGGGGATTTGCTTCTAAACTGGGCGGTTCCTGAGACACGTGTCATCAGAGAGCACTTAGACAGAAAAGAACAACTCAACTTCATCAGCTCATAAGTACTGAAAGGATTAAGATTTTTTAATAGAAGTAATTTATAAATCTGTTTAACTTTCTGCAGCCAGTTGATCTATAAAAAAAAGGTTTTTTTTCCTGGATAACCCCTTTAAGTTCTAGCACATCTGTCAAACTCAGCTCTGCTACATTGTACGGTCTTTGATCTGCTGCATCTAGATATATCAGCCACATGTTTCGGCCTATATAGCAGTGGTCTGCAAACTGTTGCCCTGCGGCTGTTGCAAAACTACAACTCCTAGCATGCCCGGACAGCCGAGGGCTGTCCTGGCATGCTGGGAGTTGTAGTTTTGCAACAGCTGGAGGTCCACAGTCTGGAGACCACTGCTACATAGAATCAGCCATGCTGACTGACAATCTCAGCTCTGCATTACCCTTTAGCCTCAACTATGCTACATACATCTGACAGGCTTAGCTCTGCTGTATCTGGTAGACTCAGTTTTTCTTCATTCAACTTGAATGTGATAAATTCAGCTCTGCTACATTTAGCAGCCTCAGCACTACTGTTTTATACAGTCTAAACAACTCTTCGCATATTCAGCTCTGCTACATCTGGCAAAAATATATATTTTAATATTAAATTTATTATGGTTTTTTTTTGCCAAATTCAGCTCTGCTACATTTAGCAGCCTCAGCACCGCTGTTTTATACAGTCTAAACAACTCTTCACATATTCAGCTCTGCTACATCTGACAAAAAATGTATATATTTTAATATTAAACGTATAATTTTTTGCTCTTTTTGCCAAATTCAGCTCCGCCACATTTAGCAGCCTCAGCACCGCTGTTTTATACAGTCTAAACAACTCTTCACATATTCAGCTCTGCTACATTTGACAAAAATATATATATATTTTAATATTAAATGTATTTTTTGCTCTTTTTGCCAAATTCAGCTCTGCTACATCTGACAAAAAGAAAAACATATTTTAATAATAAACTTATTATTTTTGCTCTTTTTGCCAAATTCAGCTCCGCTAAATTTAGCAGCCTCAGCACTGCTGTTTTATACAGTCTAAACAACTCTTCGCATATTCAGCTCTGCTACATCTGATAAAAGGAAAAATATATTTTAATATTAAACTTATTATTTTAGGCTTTTTTTTTGCCAAATTCAGCTCTGCTACATTTAGCAGCCTCAGCACTGCTGTTTTATACAGTCTAAACAACTCTTCACATATTCAGCTCTGCTACATCTGACAATATATATATATATATATATATATATATATATTATATTAAATTTATAATTTTTTTGCTCTTTTTGCCAAATTCAGCTCCGCTACATTTAGCAGCCTCAGCACTGCTGTTTTATACAATCTAAACAACTCTTTGCTTATTCAGCTCTGGTACAACTGACAAAAAACATATATATATTTTAATTTTAAATTTATAATCTTTTGCTCTTTTTGCCAAATTCAACTCCGCTACATTTAGCAGACTCAGCACTGCTGTTTTATACAGTCTTAACAACTCTTCACATATTCAGCTCTACTACATCTGACCAAAAAATATATATTTTAATATTAAACTTATTATTTTAGGCTCTTTTTGACAAATTCAGCTCTGCTACATTTAGCAGCCTCAGCACTGCTGTTTTATACAGTCTTAGCAACTCTTCACATATTCAGCTCTGCTACATCTGACCAAAAAAAATATATTTTAATATTAAACTTATTATTTTAGGCTCTTTTTGCCAAATTCAGCTCCGCTACATTTAGCAGCCTCAGCACTGCTGTTTTATACAGTCTTAACAACTCTTCATATATTCAGCTA